>NC_071281.1:5362419-5439919 GCF_023375685.1 Ictalurus furcatus
GTAATATTTTGGGTCAGAACATTTCATAGTACTATATTATGTCTAAATATGTGAAAGAATCAATTGGAGTAGGTCGGGAACTGATTATATGAGTTAGTTAGAAAAACCACTTTCCTTTGCTCCTAGCGCCTTCTCGTTCGCTGTATAGCGTTTTGAGCGTATAAAGAGCACAGGTGTGTAAGGGGACACAGGATGAATGGGAACTAGTTTTGTTATTGTACTTTTGATGAAAAGTGACTTTCTAGACATAAAATGTCACTTTTTTCACCTTATCATACTTTTTCATCAACTTTTGCATTTTAATGTAAACAATCATATTTCGTAATATTTTGGGTCAGAAACATTTCATAGTACTATATTATGTCTAAATATGTGAAAAGAATCAAATTGGAGTAGGTCGGGCAACTGATTATATGAGTTTGTTAGAAAAACCACTTTCCTTTGCTCCTAGCGCCTTCTCGTTCGCTGTATAGCGTTTTGAGCGTATAAAGAGCACAGGTGTGTAAGGGGACACAGGATGAATGGGAACTAGTTTTGTTATTGTACTTTTGATGAAAAGTGACTTTCTAGACATAAAATGTCACTTTTTTCACCTTATCATACTTTTTCATCAACTTTTGCATTTTAATGTAAACAATCATATTTCGTAATATTTTGGGTCAGAAACATTTCATAGTACTATATTATGTCTAAATATGTGAAAAGAATCAAATTGGAGTAGGTCGGGCAACTGATTATATGAGTTTGTTAGAAAAACCACTTTCCTTTGCTCCTAGCGCCTTCTCGTTCGCTGTATAGCGTTTTGAGCGTATAAAGAGCACAGGTGTGTAAGGGGACACAGGATGAATGGGAACTAGTTTTGTTATTGTACTTTTGATGAAAAGTGACTTTCTAGACATAAAATGTCACTTTTTTCACCTTATCATACTTTTTCATCAACTTTTGCATTTTAATGTAAACAATCATATTTCGTAATATTTTGGGTCAGAAACATTTCATAGTACTATATTATGTCTAAATATGTGAAAAGAATCAAATTGGAGTAGGTCGGGCAACTGATTATATGAGTTTGTTAGAAAAACCACTTTCCTTTGCTCCTAGCGCCTTCTCGTTCGCTGTATAGCGTTTTGAGCGTATAAAGAGCACAGGTGTGTAAGGGGACACAGGATGAATGGGAACTAGTTTTGTTATTGTACTTTTGATGAAAAGTGACTTTCTAGACATAAAATGTCACTTTTTTCACCTTATCATACTTTTTCATCAACTTTTGCATTTTAATGTAAACAATCATATTTCGTAATATTTTGGGTCAGAAACATTTCATAGTACTATATTATGTCTAAATATGTGAAAAGAATCAAATTGGAGTAGGTCGGGCAACTGATTATATGAGTTTGTTAGAAAAACCACTTTCCTTTGCTCCTAGCGCCTTCTCGTTCGCTGTATAGCGTTTTGAGCGTATAAAGAGCACAGGTGTGTAAGGGGACACAGGATGAATGGGAACTAGTTTTGTTATTGTACTTTTGATGAAAAGTGACTTTCTAGACATAAAATGTCACTTTTTTCACCTTATCATACTTTTTCATCAACTTTTGCATTTTAATGTAAACAATCATATTTCGTAATATTTTGGGTCAGAAACATTTCATAGTACTATATTATGTCTAAATATGTGAAAAGAATCAAATTGGAGTAGGTCGGGCAACTGATTATATGAGTTTGTTAGAAAAACCACTTTCCTTTGCTCCTAGCGCCTTCTCGTTCGCTGTATAGCGTTTTGAGCGTATAAAGAGCACAGGTGTGTAAGGGGACACAGGATGAATGGGAACTAGTTTTGTTATTGTACTTTTGATGAAAAGTGACTTTCTAGACATAAAATGTCACTTTTTTCACCTTATCATACTTTTTCATCAACTTTTGCATTTTAATGTAAACAATCATATTTCGTAATATTTTGGGTCAGAAACATTTCATAGTACTATATTATGTCTAAATATGTGAAAAGAATCAAATTGGAGTAGGTCGGGCAACTGATTATATGAGTTTGTTAGAAAAACCACTTTCCTTTGCTCCTAGCGCCTTCTCGTTCGCTGTATAGCGTTTTGAGCGTATAAAGAGCACAGGTGTGTAAGGGGACACAGGATGAATGGGAACTAGTTTTGTTATTGTACTTTTGATGAAAAGTGACTTTCTAGACATAAAATGTCACTTTTTTCACCTTATCATACTTTTTCATCAACTTTTGCATTTTAATGTAAACAATCATATTTCGTAATATTTTGGGTCAGAAACATTTCATAGTACTATATTATGTCTAAATATGTGAAAAGAATCAAATTGGAGTAGGTCGGGCAACTGATTATATGAGTTTGTTAGAAAAACCACTTTCCTTTGCTCCTAGCGCCTTCTCGTTCGCTGTATAGCGTTTTGAGCGTATAAAGAGCACAGGTGTGTAAGGGGACACAGGATGAATGGGAACTAGTTTTGTTATTGTACTTTTGATGAAAAGTGACTTTCTAGACATAAAATGTCACTTTTTTCACCTTATCATACTTTTTCATCAACTTTTGCATTTTAATGTAAACAATCATATTTCGTAATATTTTGGGTCAGAAACATTTCATAGTACTATATTATGTCTAAATATGTGAAAAGAATCAAATTGGAGTAGGTCGGGCAACTGATTATATGAGTTTGTTAGAAAAACCACTTTCCTTTGCTCCTAGCGCCTTCTCGTTCGCTGTATAGCGTTTTGAGCGTATAAAGAGCACAGGTGTGTAAGGGGACACAGGATGAATGGGAACTAGTTTTGTTATTGTACTTTTGATGAAAAGTGACTTTCTAGACATAAAATGTCACTTTTTTCACCTTATCATACTTTTTCATCAACTTTTGCATTTTAATGTAAACAATCATATTTCGTAATATTTTGGGTCAGAAACATTTCATAGTACTATATTATGTCTAAATATGTGAAAAGAATCAAATTGGAGTAGGTCGGGCAACTGATTATATGAGTTTGTTAGAAAAACCACTTTCCTTTGCTCCTAGCGCCTTCTCGTTCGCTGTATAGCGTTTTGAGCGTATAAAGAGCACAGGTGTGTAAGGGGACACAGGATGAATGGGAACTAGTTTTGTTATTGTACTTTTGATGAAAAGTGACTTTCTAGACATAAAATGTCACTTTTTTCACCTTATCATACTTTTTCATCAACTTTTGCATTTTAATGTAAACAATCATATTTCGTAATATTTTGGGTCAGAAACATTTCATAGTACTATATTATGTCTAAATATGTGAAAAGAATCAAATTGGAGTAGGTCGGGCAACTGATTATATGAGTTTGTTAGAAAAACCACTTTCCTTTGCTCCTAGCGCCTTCTCGTTCGCTGTATAGCGTTTTGAGCGTATAAAGAGCACAGGTGTGTAAGGGGACACAGGATGAATGGGAACTAGTTTTGTTATTGTACTTTTGATGAAAAGTGACTTTCTAGACATAAAATGTCACTTTTTTCACCTTATCATACTTTTTCATCAACTTTTGCATTTTAATGTAAACAATCATATTTCGTAATATTTTGGGTCAGAAACATTTCATAGTACTATATTATGTCTAAATATGTGAAAAGAATCAAATTGGAGTAGGTCGGGCAACTGATTATATGAGTTTGTTAGAAAAACCACTTTCCTTTGCTCCTAGCGCCTTCTCGTTCGCTGTATAGCGTTTTGAGCGTATAAAGAGCACAGGTGTGTAAGGGGACACAGGATGAATGGGAACTAGTTTTGTTATTGTACTTTTGATGAAAAGTGACTTTCTAGACATAAAATGTCACTTTTTTCACCTTATCATACTTTTTCATCAACTTTTGCATTTTAATGTAAACAATCATATTTCGTAATATTTTGGGTCAGAAACATTTCATAGTACTATATTATGTCTAAATATGTGAAAAGAATCAAATTGGAGTAGGTCGGGCAACTGATTATATGAGTTTGTTAGAAAAACCACTTTCCTTTGCTCCTAGCGCCTTCTCGTTCGCTGTATAGCGTTTTGAGCGTATAAAGAGCACAGGTGTGTAAGGGGACACAGGATGAATGGGAACTAGTTTTGTTATTGTACTTTTGATGAAAAGTGACTTTCTAGACATAAAATGTCACTTTTTTCACCTTATCATACTTTTTCATCAACTTTTGCATTTTAATGTAAACAATCATATTTCGTAATATTTTGGGTCAGAAACATTTCATAGTACTATATTATGTCTAAATATGTGAAAAGAATCAAATTGGAGTAGGTCGGGCAACTGATTATATGAGTTTGTTAGAAAAACCACTTTCCTTTGCTCCTAGCGCCTTCTCGTTCGCTGTATAGCGTTTTGAGCGTATAAAGAGCACAGGTGTGTAAGGGGACACAGGATGAATGGGAACTAGTTTTGTTATTGTACTTTTGATGAAAAGTGACTTTCTAGACATAAAATGTCACTTTTTTCACCTTATCATACTTTTTCATCAACTTTTGCATTTTAATGTAAACAATCATATTTCGTAATATTTTGGGTCAGAAACATTTCATAGTACTATATTATGTCTAAATATGTGAAAAGAATCAAATTGGAGTAGGTCGGGCAACTGATTATATGAGTTTGTTAGAAAAACCACTTTCCTTTGCTCCTAGCGCCTTCTCGTTCGCTGTATAGCGTTTTGAGCGTATAAAGAGCACAGGTGTGTAAGGGGACACAGGATGAATGGGAACTAGTTTTGTTATTGTACTTTTGATGAAAAGTGACTTTCTAGACATAAAATGTCACTTTTTTCACCTTATCATACTTTTTCATCAACTTTTGCATTTTAATGTAAACAATCATATTTCGTAATATTTTGGGTCAGAAACATTTCATAGTACTATATTATGTCTAAATATGTGAAAAGAATCAAATTGGAGTAGGTCGGGCAACTGATTATATGAGTTTGTTAGAAAAACCACTTTCCTTTGCTCCTAGCGCCTTCTCGTTCGCTGTATAGCGTTTTGAGCGTATAAAGAGCACAGGTGTGTAAGGGGACACAGGATGAATGGGAACTAGTTTTGTTATTGTACTTTTGATGAAAAGTGACTTTCTAGACATAAAATGTCACTTTTTTCACCTTATCATACTTTTTCATCAACTTTTGCATTTTAATGTAAACAATCATATTTCGTAATATTTTGGGTCAGAAACATTTCATAGTACTATATTATGTCTAAATATGTGAAAAGAATCAAATTGGAGTAGGTCGGGCAACTGATTATATGAGTTTGTTAGAAAAACCACTTTCCTTTGCTCCTAGCGCCTTCTCGTTCGCTGTATAGCGTTTTGAGCGTATAAAGAGCACAGGTGTGTAAGGGGACACAGGATGAATGGGAACTAGTTTTGTTATTGTACTTTTGATGAAAAGTGACTTTCTAGACATAAAATGTCACTTTTTTCACCTTATCATACTTTTTCATCAACTTTTGCATTTTAATGTAAACAATCATATTTCGTAATATTTTGGGTCAGAAACATTTCATAGTACTATATTATGTCTAAATATGTGAAAAGAATCAAATTGGAGTAGGTCGGGCAACTGATTATATGAGTTTGTTAGAAAAACCACTTTCCTTTGCTCCTAGCGCCTTCTCGTTCGCTGTATAGCGTTTTGAGCGTATAAAGAGCACAGGTGTGTAAGGGGACACAGGATGAATGGGAACTAGTTTTGTTATTGTACTTTTGATGAAAAGTGACTTTCTAGACATAAAATGTCACTTTTTTCACCTTATCATACTTTTTCATCAACTTTTGCATTTTAATGTAAACAATCATATTTCGTAATATTTTGGGTCAGAAACATTTCATAGTACTATATTATGTCTAAATATGTGAAAAGAATCAAATTGGAGTAGGTCGGGCAACTGATTATATGAGTTTGTTAGAAAAACCACTTTCCTTTGCTCCTAGCGCCTTCTCGTTCGCTGTATAGCGTTTTGAGCGTATAAAGAGCACAGGTGTGTAAGGGGACACAGGATGAATGGGAACTAGTTTTGTTATTGTACTTTTGATGAAAAGTGACTTTCTAGACATAAAATGTCACTTTTTTCACCTTATCATACTTTTTCATCAACTTTTGCATTTTAATGTAAACAAATCATATTTCGTAATATTTTGGGTCAGAAACATTTCATAGTACTATATTATGTCTAAATATGTGAAAAGAATCAAATTGGAGTAGGTCGGGCAACTGAATATATGAGTTTGTTAGAAAAACCACTTTCCTTTGCTCCTAGCGCCTTCTCGTTCGCTGTATAGCGTTTTGAGCGTATAAAGAGCACAGGTGTGTAAGGGGACACAGGATGAATTGGAACTAGTTTTGTTATTGTACTTTTGATGAAAAGTGACTTTCTAGACATAAAATGTCACTTTTTTCACCTTATCATACTTTTTCATCAACTTTTGCATTTTAATGTAAACAATCATATTTCGTAATATTTTGGGTCAGAAACATTTCATAGAACTATATTATGTCTAAATATGTGAAAAGAATCAAATTGGAGTAGGTCGGGCAACTGATTATATGAGTTTGTTAGAAAAACCACTTTCCTTTGCTCCTAGCGCCTTCTCGTTCGCTGTATAGCGTTTTGAGCGTATAAAGAGCACAGGTGTGTAAGGGGACACAGGATGAATGGGAACTAGTTTTGTTATTGTACTTTTGATGAAAAGTGACTTTCTAGACATAAAATGTCACTTTTTTCACCTTATCATACTTTTTCATCAACTTTTGCATTTTAATGTAAACAATCATATTTCGTAATATTTTGGGTCAGAAACATTTCATAGTACTATATTATGTCTAAATATGTGAAAAGAATCAAATTGGAGTAGGTCGGGCAACTGATTATATGAGTTTGTTAGAAAAACCACTTTCCTTTGCTCCTAGCGCCTTCTCGTTCGCTGTATAGCGTTTTGAGCGTGTAAAGAGCACAGGTGTGTAAGGGGACACAGGATGAATGGGAACTAGTTTTGTTATTGTACTTTTGATGAAAAGTGACTTTCTAGACATAAAATGTCACTTTTTTCACCTTATCATACTTTTTCATCAACTTTTGCATTTTAATGTAAACAATCATATTTCGTAATATTTTGGGTCAGAAACATTTCATAGTACTATATTATGTCTAAATATGTGAAAAGAATCAAATTGGAGTAGGTCGGGCAACTGATTATATGAGTTTGTTAGAAAAACCACTTTCCTTTGCTCCTAGCGCCTTCTCGTTCGCTGTATAGCGTTTTGAGCGTATAAAGAGCACAGGTGTGTAAGGGGACACAGGATGAATGGGAACTAGTTTTGTTATTGTACTTTTGATGAAAAGTGACTTTCTAGACATAAAATGTCACTTTTTTCACCTTATCATACTTTTTCATCAACTTTTGCATTTTAATATAAACAATCATATTTCGTAATATTTTGGGTCAGAAACATTTCATAGTACTATATTATGTCTAAATATGTGAAAAGAATCAAATTGGAGTAGGTCGGGCAACTGATTATATGAGTTTGTTAGATAAACCACTTTCCTTTGCTCCTAGCGCCTTCTCGTTCGCTGTATAGCGTTTTGAGCGTATAAAGAGCACAGGTGTGTAAGGGGACACAGGATGAATTGGAACTAGTTTTCTTATTGTACTTTTGATGAAAAGTGACTTTCTAGACATAAAATGTCACTTTTTTCACCTTATCATACTTTTTCATCAACTTTTGCATTTTAATGTAAACAATCATATTTCGTAATATTTTGGGTCAGAAACATTTCATAGAGCTATATTATGTCTAAATATGTGAAAAGAATCAAATTGGAGTAGGTCGGGCAACTGATTATATGAGTTTGTTAGAAAAACCACTTTCCTTTGCTCCTAGCGCCTTCTCGTTCGCTGTATAGCGTTTTGAGCGTATAAAGAGCACAGGTGTGTAAGGGGACACAGGATGAATGGGAACT
The DNA here is from genome assembly GCF_023375685.1 of Ictalurus furcatus. Taxonomy (NCBI): domain Eukaryota; kingdom Metazoa; phylum Chordata; class Actinopteri; order Siluriformes; family Ictaluridae; genus Ictalurus; species Ictalurus furcatus. The sequence continues at coordinate 5,370,426 of NC_071281.1, forward strand.
AGTTTTGTTATTGTACTTTTGATGAAAAGTGACTTTCTAGACATAAAATGTCACTTTTTTCACCTTATCATACTTTTTCATCAACTTTTGCATTTTAATGTAAACAATCATATTTCGTAATATTTTGGGTCAGAAACATTTCATAGAACTATATCATGTCTAAATATGTGAAAAGAATCAAATTGGAGTAGGTCGGGCAACTGATTATATGAGTTTGTTAGAAAAACCACTTTCCTTTGCTCCTAGCGCCTTCTCGTTCGCTGTATAGCGTTTTGAGCGTGTAAAGAGCACAGGTGTGTAAGGGGACACAGGATGAATGGGAACTAGTTTTGTTATTGTACTTTTGATGAAAAGTGACTTTCTAGACATAAAATGTCACTTTTTTCACCTTATCATACTTTTTCATCAACTTTTGCATTTTAATGTGAACAATCATATTTCGTAATATTTTGGGTCAGAAACATTTCATAGTACTATATTATGTCTAAATATGTGAAAAGAATCAAATTGGAGTAGGTCGGGCAACTGATTATATGAGTTTGTTAGAAAAACCACTTTCCTTTGCTCCTAGCGCCTTCTCGTTCGCTGTATAGCGTTTTGAGCGTATAAAGAGCACAGGTGTGTAAGGGGACACAGGATGAATGGGAACTAGTTTTCTTATTGTACTTTTGATGAAAAGTGACTTTCTAGACATAAAATGTCACTTTTTTCACCTTATCATACTTTTTCATCAACTTTTGCATTTTAATGTAAACAATCATATTGCGTAATATTTTGGGTCAGAAACATTTCATAGTACTATATTATGTCTAAATATGTGAAAAGAATCAAATTGGAGTAGGTCGGGCAACTGATTATATGAGTTTGTTAGAAAAACCACTTTCCTTTGCTCCTAGCGCCTTCTCGTTCGCTGTATAGCGTTTTGAGCGTGTAAAGAGCACAGGTGTGTAAGGGGACACAGGATGAATGGGAACTAGTTTTGTTATTGTACTTTTGATGAAAAGTGACTTTCTAGACATAAAATGTCACTTTTTTCACCTTATCATACTTTTTCATCAACTTTTGCATTTTAATGTAAACAATCATATTTCGTAATATTTTGGGTCAGAAACATTTCATAGAACTATATTATGTCTAAATATGTGAAAAGAATCAAATTGGAGTAGGTCGGGCAACTGATTATAAGAGTTTGTTAGAAAAACCACTTTCCTTTGCTCCTAGCGCCTTCTCGTTCGCTGTATAGCGTTTTGAGCGTGTAAAGAGCACAGGTGTGTAAGGGGACACAGGATGAATGGGAACTAGTTTTGTTATTGTACTTTTGATGAAAAGTGACTTTCTAGACATAAAATGTCACTTTTTTCACCTTATCATTCTTTTTCATCAACTTTTGCATTTTAATGTAAACAATCATATTTCGTAATATTTTGGGTCAGAAACATTTCATAGTACTATATTATGTCTAAATATGTGAAAAGAATCAAATTGGAGTAGGTCGGGCAACTGATTATATGAGTTTGTTAGAAAAACCACTTTCCTTTGCTCCTAGCGCCTTCTCGTTCGCTGTATAGCGTTTGGAGCGTATAAAGAGCACAGGTGTGTAAGGGGACACAGGATGAATGGGAACTAGTTTTGTTATTGTACTTTTGATGAAAAGTGACTTTCTAGACATAAAATGTCACTTTTTTCACCTTATCATACTTTTTCATCAACTTTTGCATTTTAATGTAAACAATCATATTTCGTAATATGTTGGGTCAGAAACATTTCATAGTACTATATTATGTCTAAATATGTGAAAAGAATCAAATTGGAGTAGGTCGGGCAACTGATTATATGAGTTTGTTAGAAAAACCACTTTCCTTTGCTCCTAGAGCCTTCTCGTTCGGTGTATAGCGTTTTGAGCGGATGAAGAGCCCAGGTGTGTAAGGGGACACAGGATGAATGGGAACTAGTTTTGTTATTGTACTTTTGATGAAAAGTGACTTTCTAGACATAAAATGTCACTTTTTTCACCTTATCATACTTTTTCATCAACTTTTGCATTTTAATGTAAACAATCATATTGCGTAATATTTTGGGTCAGAAACATTTCATAGTACTATATTATGTCTAAATATGTGAAAAGAATCAAATTGGAGTAGGTCGGGCAACTGATTATATGAGTTTGTTAGAAAAACCACTTTCCTTTGCTCCTAGCGCCTTCTCGTTCGCTGTATAGCGTTTGGAGCGTATAAAGAGCACAGGTGTGTAAGGGGACATAGGATGAATGGGAACTAGTTTTGTTATTGTACTTTTGATGAAAAGTGACTTTCTAGACATAAAATGTCACTTTTTTCACCTTATCATACTTTTTCATCAACTTTTGCATTTTAATGTAAACAATCATATTTCGTAATATTTTGGGTCAGAAACATTTCATAGTACTATATTATGTCTAAATATGTGAAAAGAATCAAATTGGAGTAGGTCGGGCAACTGATTATATGAGTTTGTTAGAAAAACCACTTTCCTTTGCTCCTAGCGCCTTCTCGTTCGCTGTATAGCGTTTGGAGCGTATAAAGAGCACAGGTGTGTAAGGGGACACAGGATGAATGGGAACTAGTTTTGTTATTGTACTTTTGATGAAAAGTGACTTTCTAGACATAAAATGTCACTTTTTTCACCTTATCATACTTTTTCATCAACTTTTGCATTTTAATGTAAACAATCATATTTCGTAATATTTTGGGTCAGAAACATTTCATAGAACTATATTATGTCTAAATATGTGAAAAGAATCAAATTGGAGTAGGTCGGGCAACTGATTATATGAGTTTGTTAGAAAAACCACTTTGCTTTGCTCCTAGCGCCTTCTCGTTCGCTGTATAGCGTTTTGAGCGGATAAAGAGCCCAGGTGTGTAAGGGGACACAGGATGAATGGGAAGTAGTTTTGTTATTGTACTTTTGATGAAAAGTGTCTTTCTAGACATAAAATGTCACTTTTTTCACCTTATCATACTTTTTCATCAACTTTTGCATTTTAATGTAAACAATCATATTTCATAATATTTTGGGTCATAAACATTTCATAGTACTATATTAAGTCTAAATATGTGAAAAGAATCAAATTGGTGTAGGCCGGGCAACTGATTATATGAGTTTGTTAGAAAAACCACTTTCCTTTGCTCCTAGCGCCTTCTCGTTCCCTGTATAGCGTTTTGAGCGGATAAAGAGCCCAGGTGTGTAAGGGGACACAGGATGAATGGGAACTAGTTTTGTTATTGTACTTTTGATGAAAAGTGACTTTCTAGACATAAAATGTCACTTTTTTCACCTTATCATACTTTTTCATCAACTTTTGCATTTTAATGTAAACAATCATATTTCGTAATATGTTGGGTCAGAAACATTTCATAGTACTATATTATGTCTAAATATGTGAAAAGAATCAAATTGGAGTAGGTCGGGCAACTGATTATATGAGTTTGTTAGAAAAACCACTTTCCTTTGCTCCTAGCGCCTTCTCGTTCGCTGTATAGCGTTTTGAGCGTATAAAGAGCACAGGTGTGTAAGGGGACACAGGATGAATGGGAACTAGTTTTGTTATTGTACTTTTGATGAAAAGTTCCTTTCTAGACATAAAATGTCACTTTTTTCACCTTATCATACTTTTTCATCAACTTTTGCATTTTAATGTAAACAATCATATTGCGTAATATTTTGGGTCAGAAACATTTCATAGTACTATATTATGTCTAAATATGTGAAAAGAATCAAATTGGAGTAGGTCGGGCAACTGATTATATGAGTTTGTTAGAAAAACCACTTTCCTTTGCTCCTAGCGCCTTCTCGTTCGCTGTATAGCGTTTTGAGCGTATAAAGAGCACAGGTGTGTAAGGGGACACAGGATGAATGGGAACTAGTTTTGTTATTGTACTTTTGATGAAAAGTGACTTTCTAGACATAAAATGTCACTTTTTTCACCTTATCATACTTTTTCATCAACTTTTGCATTTTAATGTAAACAATCATATTTCGTAATATTTTGGGTCAGAAACATTTCATAGTACTATATTATGTCTAAATATGTGAACAGAATCAAATTGGAGTAGGTCGGGCAACTGATTATATGAGTTTGTTAGAAAAACCACTTTCCTTTGCTCCTAGCGCCTTCTCGTTCGCTGTATAGCGTTTTGAGCGTATAAAGAGCACATGTGTGTAAGGGGACACAGGATGAATGGGAACTAGTTTTGTTATTGTACTTTTGATGAAAAGTGACTTTCTAGACATAAAATGTCACTTTTTTCACCTTATCATACTTTTTCATCAACTTTTGCATTTTAATGTAAACAATCATATTTCGTAATATTTTGGGTCAGAAACATTTCATAGTACTATATTATGTCTAAATATGTGAAAAGAATCAAATTGGAGTAGGTCGGGCAACTGATTATATGAGTTTGTTAGAAAAACCACTTTCCTTTGCTCCTAGCGCCTTCTCGTTCGCTGTATAGCGTTTTGAGCGTATAAAGAGCACAGGTGTGTAAGGGGACACAGGATGAATGGGAACTAGTTTTGTTATTGTACTTTTGATGAAAAGTGACTTTCTAGACATAAAATGTCACTTTTTTCACCTTATCATACTTTTTCATCAACTTTTGCATTTTAATGTAAACAATCATATTTCGTAATATTTTGGGTCAGAAACATTTCATAGTACTATATTATGTCTAAATATGTGAAAAGAATCAAATTGGAGTAGGTCGGGCAACTGATTATATGAGTTTGTTAGAAAAACCACTTTCCTTTGCTCCTAGCGCCTTCTCGTTCGCTGTATAGCGTTTTGAGCGTGTAAAGAGCACAGGTGTGTAAGGGGACACAGGATGAATGGGAACTAGTTTTGTTATTGTACTTTTGATGAAAAGTGACTTTCTAGACATAAAATGTCACTTTTTTCACCTTATCATACTTTTTCATCAACTTTTGCATTTTAATGTAAACAATCATATTTCGTAATATTTTGGGTCAGAAACATTTCATAGAACTATATTATGTCAAAATATGTGAAAAGAATCAAATTGGAGTAGGTCGGGCAACTGATTATATGAGTTTGTTAGAAAAACCACTTTCCTTTGCTCCTAGCGCCTTCTCGTTCGCTGTATAGCGTTTTGAGCGTATAAAGAGCACAGGTGTGTAAGGGGACACAGGATGAATGGGAACTAGTTTTGTTATTGTACTTTTGATGAAAAGTGACTTTCTAGACATAAAATGTCACTTTTTTCACCTTATCATACTTTTTCATCAACTTTTGCATTTTAATGTAAACAATCATATTTCGTAATATTTTGGGTCAGAAACATTTCATAGTACTATATCATGTCTAAATATGTGAAAAGAATCAAATTGGAGTAGGTCGGGCAACTGATTATATGAGTTTGTTAGAAAAACCACTTTCCTTTGCTCCTAGCGCCTTCTCGTTCGCTGTATAGCGTTTTGAGCGTATAAAGAGCACAGGTGTGTAAGGGGACACAGGATGAATGGGAACTAGTTTTCTTATTGTACTTTTGATGAAAAGTGACTTTCTAGACATAAAATGTCACTTTTTTCACCTTATCATACTTTTTCATCAACTTTTGCATTTTAATGTAAACAATCATATTTCGTAATATTTTGGGTCAGAAACATTTCATAGAACTATATTATGTCTAAATATGTGAAAAGAATCAAATTGGAGTAGGTCGGGCAACTGATTATATGAGTTTGTTAGAAAAACCACTTTCCTTTGCTCCTAGCGCCTTCTCGTTCGCTGTATAGCGTTTTGAGCGTGTAAAGAGCACAGGTGTGTAAGGGGACACAGGATGAATGGGAACTAGTTTTGTTATTGTACTTTTGATGAAAAGTGACTTTCTAGACATAAAATGTCACTTTTTTCACCTTATCATACTTTTTCATCAACTTTTGCATTTTAATGTAAACAATCATATTGCGTAATATTTTGGGTCAGAAACATTTCATAGTACTATATTATGTCTAAATATGTGAAAAGAATCAAATTGGAGTAGGTCGGGCAACTGATTATATGAGTTTGTTAGAAAAACCACTTTCCTTTGCTCCTAGCGCCTTCTCGTTCGCTGTATAGCGTTTTGAGCGTATAAAGAGCACAGGTGTGTAAGGGGACACAGGATGAATGGGAACTAGTTTTGTTATTGTACTTTTGATGAAAAGTGACTTTCTAGACATAAAATGTCACTTTTTTCACCTTATCATACTTTTTCATCAAGTTTTGCATTTTAATGTAAACAATCATATTTCGTAATATTTTGGGTCAGAAACATTTCATAGAACTATATTATGTCAAAATATGTGAAAAGAATCAAATTGGAGTAGGTCGGGCAACTGATTATATGAGTTTGTTAGAAAAACCACTTTCCTTTGCTCCTAGCGCCTTCTCGTTCGCTGTATAGCGTTTTGAGCGTATAAAGAGCACAGGTGTGTAAGGGGACACAGGATGAATGGGAACTAGTTTTGTTATTGTACTTTTGATGAAAAGTGACTTTCTAGACATAAAATGTCACTTTTTTCACCTTATCATACTTTTTCATCAACTTTTGCATTTTAATGTAAACAATCATATTTCGTAATATTTTGGGTCAGAAACATTTCATAGTACTATATTATGTCTAAATATGTGAAAAGAATCAAATTGGAGTAGGTCGGGCAACTGATTATATGAGTTTGTTAGAAAAACCACTTTCCTTTGCTCCTAGCGCCTTCTCGTTCGCTGTATAGCGTTTTGAGCGTATAAAGAGCACAGGTGTGTAAGGGGACACAGGATGAATGGGAACTAGTTTTGTTATTGTACTTTTGATGAAAAGTGACTTTCTAGACATAAAATGTCACTTTTTTCACCTTATCATACTTTTTCATCAACTTTTGCATTTTAATGTAAACAATCATATTTCGTAATATTTTGGGTCAGAAACATTTCATAGAACTATATTATGTCTAAATATGTGAAAAGAATCAAATTGGAGTAGGTCGGGCAACTGATTATATGAGTTTGTTAGAAAAACCACTTTCCTTTGCTCCTAGCGCCTTCTCGTTCGCTGCATAGCGTTTTGAGCGTGTAAAGAGCACAGGTGTGTAAGGGGACACAGGATGAATGGGAACTAGTTTTGTTATTGTACTTTTGATGAAAAGTGACTTTCTAGACATAAAATGTCACTTTTTTCACCTTATCATACTTTTTCCTCAACTTTTGCATTTTAATGTAAACAATCATATTGCGTAATATTTTGGGTCAGAAACATTTCATAGTACTATATTATGTCTAAATATGTGAAAAGAATCAAATTGGAGTAGGTCGGGCAACTGATTATATGAGTTTGTTAGAAAAACCACTTTCCTTTGCTCCTAGCGCCTTCTCGTTCGCTGTATAGCGTTTTGAGCGTATAAAGAGCACAGGTGTGTAAGGGGACACAGGATGAATGGGAACTAGTTTTGTTATTGTACTTTTGATGAAAAGTGACTTTCTAGACATAAAATGTCACTTTTTTCACCTTATCATACTTTTTCATCAACTTTTGCATTTTAATGTAAACAATCATATTTCGTAATATTTTAGGTCAGAAACATTTCATAGTACTATATTATGTGTAAATATGTGAAAAATATCATATTGGAGTAGGTCGGGCAATTGATTACATGTGTTTGTTAGAAAAACCACTTTCCTTTGCTCCTAGCGCCTTCTGAAGCGCTGTATAGCGTTTTCATCGTTTGTAGAGCACCAGTGTGTGTGGACACACAGGATGAATGTGAACAAGTTTTGTTAGGGCACATTTGATGAAAAGTGACTTTCTACACTTCAACTGTCACTTTTTTCACCTTATCATACTCTATTATCATCTTATAGATTTTAACGTAAACAATCATATTTCATATCATTTTAGGTCAGAAACATGTAATAGTACTATATTATGTCATAAATATGTGAAACATATCACATTGGAGGTCGTCACGCAATTAATAATATGAGTTTGTTCAGTCCATAAGATTTATTCTAGAATAGATTTTTTTTTGATATCCAAATCACTCATTTCATCTGTTGCTGATTGTTCAATCGGAAACATTCTAGTCTCAGATCACGCCCTGGTGAGTGTAGAGGTGTGGCCACAAACGGAGAAGAAGAAATCATTTAGTTGGCGCTTTAATGTATCTCTTTTTTACAAAATCCTGATTTCCGACAAATGTTAAAGACTGAACTTGATGTTTATATGGAGACCAACTGGTCCTCAGTATCCTCTGTGGGCGTGGCGTGGGAGGCACTTAAGGTGGTTCTTAGGGGTCGGATCATACAGTATGCCTCATTCATTAAAAAATCCGAAGCACGAGAACTCGTGGAGTTGGAAGGACATATTAAAAGTGCAGAGGCAGAGCTGAAGCGCCGAATGTCGTCTGATTTTCACAGAGAGTTGACCAGATTGAAATATAGATATAATACTATTTTGTCGAGGAAAGTGGAGTTTTGGTTATTCAGGGCAAGACAGTCATACTTTGAGTCGGGGGACAAAGCAGGAAAACTTTTGCCAAGATATATAAAACAGAGGGAGGCCCTTTCTACCATTCCCGCAGTGAAGTCTGTTAGTGGTGAAATTTTTACCTCGGCCATTGATATTAATAATGCTTTTAAAGAATTTTACTTTGATCTCTATAGTTCAATGTCTTTGTCTACTGATGAAGATATTAGAAACTTTGTGGAACCATTAGAACTCCCGAAATTGACGATGGAGCAAAAAAATGCTCTTGATTCTGAGATAACCCTGGATGAGCTTGGCGAGGTAATTAAGGCCCTGCCTACAGGCAAGTCTCCAGGGCCAGATGGCTTTGCCGCTGAGTTTTTCAAATCTTATGCTACAGAACTGGCTCCAGTTCTGTTAGAAGTTTATACAGAATCATTAAAGAATGGAAAGCTTCCTCCAACCATGACACAAGCCCGGATCAGTCTGATTCTTAAAAAAGACAAAGATCCAAGTGAGTGTAAAAGTTATCGTCCAATTTCCCTGATCCAGTTAGATGTAAAAATCTTGTCGAAAATTCTGGCTAACCGATTAAGTAAAGTTATGACATCTTAAGAGATGTCATAACATATAGATCAGGTGGGGTTTATTCGGGGCCGTAGCTCTTCTGATAACATTAGACGTCTCATTGATATCATGTGTTTCAGTAGCGAATGATCAGTCTCCGGTTGCTGCCATCTCACTTGACGCCGAAAAGGCGTTTGATATGGTAGAATGGGATTATCTTTTTAAGATTTTGGAAGTGTATGGGTTCGGGAATACTTTCATTGGTTGGATTAAGCTACTTTATAGACACCCGGTAGTGGCAGTACAAACAAATGGACTAATTTCAGATTATTTTACTCTAGATAGGGGCACCCGGCAGGGTTGCCCTCTTTCCCCATTATTGTTCTGTCTTACCCTGGAACCATTAGCAGCTGCGATAAGAAAGGAGAATGATTTTCCAGGGGTGGTGGCGGGAGGTGTGGCACATAAGCTTTTGCTTTATGCAGATGATATTTTATTATTCGTCTCTGACCCTACTAGATCTATGCCTTGCCTCCACAGAATTATTAATTCCTTTTCCAAATTCTCAGGATACAAAGTCAACTGGTCTAAATCCGAAGCTTTGGCTCTGACAGCGTACTGTCCTATAACGGCCTTTCAGCCTGGTGCCTTCCAGTGGCCCAAACAGGGCATTAAGTATTTGGGTATTTTATTTCCAAAAAATTTGTCCGATTTAGTTAGTGTTAATGTTGACCCGTTAATAAAAAGGTTTTCGAGTGATGTAGACAGGTGGTCTTCTTTACATTTATCTATGATCGGGAAGGTTAATGTTATTATAATGAGTTGTATTTCAAAATTCAATTACCTGCTACAATCTCTCCCTATAGATGTCCCTCTTTCTTATTTCAAGCAATTTGAGAGTATAGCGAAGTCTTTTATTTGGAATGGTAAGCGTCCCAGGTTAAATTTCAACAAGTTACATAGGCTGGTTGACAAGGGTGGGCTAGGCCTACCCAAGATTCTGTTTTATTATTATGCGTTTGGTCTCAGACATTTGGCTCATTGGTCACTTCCACCTGAGAGAGCCACTGCATTTTGCCACTGCAAAGCCTTTCCATTAATCTAACCTGAGAAGTTAAATCACACCCCGTTATTTCACATCTGCACTCAGTGTGGACAAGAGTGTCCAGAGTGTTTGATTCTGATATATATCTCAATGTTGCCTCGAGCCTATGGCTAAACCCCAAACTACGTATTAATAAGTCCCCTTTTTGTTGGTCAGAGTGGATCACGAGGGGGGTTAATACACTCGGTGATCTTTATGAGAGTGGTGTGATGATGTCTTTTGAAAAATTGGTTCAACATTTTGGGATCCCCAGATCTCAGTTTTTTAGCTATCTTCAACTACGCCACTTGCTCTGTACTATTTTTGGGAGTAGCATGCACCCCCCTAAAGCAGCAGATACTCTGGGAGAGGTGATTTCTGCTTTTGGAAGAGGGCATGAAGCATCAGTGTATTACTCCTTACTGATTCAGAGTCTAAGGGACGGAGTCTCGACCATTCTCAAGAGATTATGGGAGAAAGATTTAAATTTGGAATTGGGGGAGGGAGAGTGGGCTAGGATTTTAAAAAATATAAAAACTGCATCTAGAGACGCAAGGGTGCGCCTTATACAATTTAAGATTTTACATCGGCTCTATTGGACCCCCTCTAAATTGTATAGGCTCGGTCTTAAAGACACACCCACCTGCTGGCGATGCCATTCAGAAGATGGAGACACTACCCATGTTTTTTGGGGGTGTCGTAAGATCCAAGAATTATGGTGGAAGCTTTGTATGTGAGGTGTTGAACACTCAGATCTCGTTCTGCCCTAGACTCTGTATTTTGGGAGATGGGGAGGTCACAAAATTGGAGGATAGGTACAAAAAAGATTGGGTTTTGACCAGTGTGATGATTGGTAGACAGGTTATTTTAAGGGGATGGAAATCAGATGGAGCGCCCTCGTTTCCAGAGTGGTGTATGGAGATGGGGAGGGTGGCTGCCTTTGAGGAGGGGTCGAGCAGAAGGATTGGAGTTGGGAATTCCTTCAGGAAGAAATGGAGCAGTTATTTGGCGTTTTTGGGGGACTCTCGAGGAGGGGCCGTGGAGAGTATAATTTAGAGTTTAGTCTATGATTATACTTGATTATTGTTGTTTTTTTGTTTTTTTTTAATTGTGTGTATTTTTATATATTTTATTTATTTATTTATTTATTTTTGGATATGTGAGTTAATATTCTATTGACCACAGGGGTGTTCGTGGGGGGACCAGGGTGGGGTGGGAGGTTGGTAGGGATAGGGGTTATAGTGAGGATTTATGTTAAAATAGTTTGATTCATTATATATGTTGTTTGTCTATTTGTGTTAACTTGTGAATCAATAAAAGTGTTAATTACAAAAAAAATAATATGAGTTTGTTCGAAAAACCACTTTCCTTCGCTCCCAGCCGCTTGAAAATCGCTGTTTAGCGTTTTCAGCGTCTGAAGACACCAGTGTGTATGGACACACAGGACGAATGTGAACAAGTTTTATTAGTGCACATTTGATGAAAAGTGACTTTCTACACTTCAATTGTCACTTTTTTCACCTTATCATACTCTATTATCATCTTATAGATTTTAATGTAAACAATCATATTTCGTATCATTTTAGGTCAGAAACATGTCATAGTAGTATATTATGTCGGAAATATGTAAAAAATATCATATTGGAGGACGTCACGCAATTAATAATATGAGTTTGTTAGAAAAACCACTTTCATTGCTCCTAGCCGCTTGAAAAGCGCTGTATACCGTTTTGCTAAAGAAAATGACAACCAGTCTGATGAACATTGGGAGCACATTCTTTGGTCAAATGATACCAACATAAATTTTTTCATGTTTACTGTAAAAGGTGTTGGGATGACATTTATAGATTACACTATTGATGCCAGTGGATATACCAAAACACTGGCTGAAAGATAACTACCAGTCTCCAGAATCTTGGCAGAAGAGGAATATTCCAGCATGATAATGATCCAAAGCATGCTGCCAAAATCACAAAAGAGAAAAAAATGTAATACTAAGAACTAAAATATTGTGTCTCTGAAGAATGGCTAAAAATCTCTTCAGAAATTTGTGCAACACTGTTATCCTCCATGCCGAGGATTGAGTCGGTCATTAAAAATAGCGGTGGCTGTGCAAAGTATTTTTTAAAAAATAGAAAATTTTAATCTCAGTAGGTCTGAATTGAAAATATCGATTTCCCAAATTTAATCAATTCTCATTTTGAAGACCCAATATCTATTCTTAAATCCCAAGAATCAATCTTTTAATCTGTGCTGGTTTTACTAAACATTATTTGTAGCACACCTACCATATAATAATAGCAATAAGCTTTGTGCTTTGTTACTTCTGATTAGGGATGTCACGAGAACTGATACTTTGGTACCAAGTTAGTACCAACATTTTTAAAATGTGACGGTACTTGTTTTTCTACAGTAGCATAGGTTGTAATGAAGGTACCGTGGTGAAGTAGAAGAACAACAACCACAGACACATGGGAAAAACTACAGAAGTTTAGCTCTGCACCGACTCGTTGAGAGGAAATGTGGTATAGAATATGGAAATACTTCGCATTCGAGGCGGATGACAACAAACATATAATTGATGCTCTGAAGCCGGTGTGCAACCGATGCTATCATTCATTTCAAACAAAACGAGGAAACACCTGGAATTTGGCGAAGCACCTGAAAGGAGGTCCTATATTATGTTTGTTTGAGGTAGCTGGCATTGTTGCCGTGAAACCAGCTAACGTAATGCTCCATGCAATGTTTGCGATAGCCTGTTATTTGTTAACGACGCTAATGAATTGCATTGTTAGAAACTACCTCCTAATGGGCCACCATGCATTGCCATTCAGCCCGTGTCCTGTCAGCTAAATGTAGCCTAATGTCACTAATAATTATTCAAATGTTACTGCTTTTAATAAATCTTTTTGGCCTGCCACCATATCAGTGAATTTAAACTAATGCTTGCATTCAGAGTATAAGGGGTGTGTGTGTGTGTGTGTGTGTGCGCGTGCGTTTAGGAGTGCACCTCCACTGTAGCCTCCACTAATTGACAGACAGTGTTTGATAACTAAAATATCCCTAAATATAACTAAAATATTTTGATAACTAAAATATTTAAAGTCAGAAGAAACAGGTAAACAAAACCATAGTGGTTGAAATGCAGTGGGCTACAGTGTGAAAAAGTTTCACCATGCTGTTATCTTTATCTCACAGACCCCATACACTCTTGAAAAGCTTCTATTTTGTACATGCTCTCTGCCTTTCTACTCTGAGAATTATTCGAAAAACAGGATATCAACTTCTCAACATGTTTTATTCGCTCTAAAAAAATCACAATATATCTTTGGGTTATTACAGTGTAACAGGTGTAAGGCTCCAGCTGTATGATTAGTTCTATGTGATAGTGAACATCTTTTTTGAGAGGTAAATTCCGTTTTCAGTATTCCATCCATCTTCTACCGCTTACTCCTTCTTCAGGGTCACGCGGGAACCTTGAGCCTATCCCAGGTTACATCGGGCACAGGGCGGGGTACACCCTGGACAGGGTGCCAGTCCATCGCAGGGCACAATCACATACACACTCACACACCCATTCATATGCTATGGAAACTTTTTTTTACCGTTTTCAGTATTATCAATCTTAATTTATCAAAAAGAACTTTTTGCCAAGGGCGCATGGTGACTTAGTGGTTAGCACGTTCGCCTCACACCTCCAGGGTCCGGGGTTCGATTCCCGCCGGGGAGTTTGCATGTTCTCCCCGTGCTGCGGGGGTTTCCTCCGGGTACTCCCGTTTCCTCCCCCATTCCAAAGACATGCATGGTAGGCTGACTGGCGTGTCTAAAGTGTCCGTAGTGTATGAGTGGGTGTGTGAGTTTGTATGTGATTGTGCCCTGCGATGGACTGGCACCCTGTCCAGGGTGTACCCCTCCTTGTGCCCGATGCTCCCTGGGATTGAGTCTAGGTTCCCCGCGACCCTGAAGCGGTAGAAGATGGATGGATGGATAGATGGAACTTTTTGCACAGACAAAAGCTATATGGGGGTCCTAAAATGTTTGCTCAAGCCCACTGTAAGTCAACAAGGTTAAACATGAATCATCATAAATACTTAGCTAATGGATAAAGATAGCTGTTTTAAAGTTACTTAATTGATCTTGTTTATACTGTATCTGCAGAAACTGACAAAATTGTTATACAAGAGATTTTTCTACATCGCCAGTTCTGAGAACATCTGATCACCAAAGAAAAGTTTCTGAAATGGTACATTTATGAGAAAAAATGGTTATGTACAATAGAAAATGTCTTTTTATATGTAACCTAAATGTTCAACCAGAAGTTTGAAACTGGATGGGCTGAGATAGCTTCGCACAGCTCTGTGCCCCAGACTGTGTTGGTGGGCTGTTTATTCAATGACCTTTGGATTACCTTACATTTGGAATGTATCTACTGCTGTTTTGTTTTGAACTTAATTTTTATGACTGAAGTTGCACTTACTTTTGCTGTACATTTGTCTCAGATTCGTCTGACAGATCCTAGTGATACAGATACTTGCTAAGAAGTGGACAGGAACCAGCAAGACAGTGATAAAAATGAGCAGGGAGAGAAAGAAGAACGGAGACATGATGTGACATCTGGAAAAGAAAGAAATTTTGAGAAGAAAGAACATGAAAGAAAAGAAGATGATGCAAGTGGACAAGAGGACAGAGAGGAAGACAATGTAATTGAACAAGAGGACAGAGAGGAAGACGATGCAAGTGGACAAGAGGACGGAGAAGAAGACGATGTAAATGGACAAGAGGACAGAGAGGAAGACGCAGAAATATTAGTTCATGCATTCTCACCTCTAGACTAGATTACTGTAATGCCTTACTGTCTGGATGTTCCAGTAGGTGCATAAACAAATTCCAGTTAGTCCAGAATGCAGCTGCTAGAGTCGTAACTAGAACCAGAAGATACGACCATATCACCCCAATCTTATCAACACTGCATTGGCTCCCAGTAAAATCTTGCATTGATTATAAAATACTATTATTGACTTATAAAGCACTAAATGTTCTCGCGCCTTTATCTAAGTGACCTTTTGGTTTTCTATGATCCCCCACGCCTACTTAGATCAAAAGATGCAGGCTATTTGACGGTACCTCGAATAGCAAATGCTATAGCAGGGGGAAGAGCTTTCTCTTATAGAGCGCCACAGTTATGGAACAGTCTTCCAATTAGTGTTCGGGACTCAGACACAGTCTCAGTGTTTAAGTCTAGGCTTAAAACGTATTTGTTTACTCAAGCCTACCCTGACTAGACTTTCTGTTATGCTAAGCACAGTCCTAATGGCTTCTGTCGAGCCAGAGACGATTTTATTGAGATACTAGAGATCCTGATCCTTTCTGCTCTCCGGACCTGCCTGATCCGTTTCAGATGTCATACCTCTGGATGGAGCTCTCATCTACTCCGATTCCAGATTGCTGGGACTACGGCTGCTTCTAAGGACAAACGGACTTCATATAAATCCATAATGAACTTTTTCACACTATCTGTTGTTACCAAGATGAGGATGGGTTACCTTCTGAGTCTGGTTCCTTTCAAGGTTTCTTCCTCTTAACATCTTAGGGAGTTTTCCCTTGCCACCGTCGCCACCGGCTTGCTCAGTTGGGATAAATTTGCACCTTTAATATCTATATACCGTGTTGATATTTCTGTAAAGCTGCTTTGAAACAATGTCTATTGTAAAAAGCGCTATACGGATAAAATTGAATTGAATTGAATTGAATTTCCGGCATGCTATGCTGGCAACACCTGCTAAACAAGTAATGGGTGTGAAAGGTCTATCACCTTTGATGCAAATTGAGAGCTTCAACATGATCACTGGATTCCAGAGTACCAGCACAGTTTGTGCATTGGTGTCACTAAACAGATTACATCTCTGTGGCTAGACAGTAAGCACCATAATGAAGACTGCTACCTGGGCTCCAAGGTCAGTGACATAGACCAGGGATTGATGGCCATTAACCCACCTGTGGAGGTCACAAGGGCACCAAGACAGTGAAAGACAGAAAATTCTGGAAAACTTCTGAATGGAGGTCATTTTTGTATTTTATCATTCAAAACAGGCAAAGCAGATTTTGAAAATGAAGTACTGGAGTCATCTTTTTTTTTTAAATTAGTTTTAGCAATGTACACTCTTCTTCAGGACACCATCAAAGTGAGCCATGTGGATATGGCAGAACAAGCTCTTTGAAAATTTGTGCGTAACTTTATGGTGCTACTATTTGTTAATACACTTGGGAACAAGTCTTTGCAACTGGGGACCAATGTGGGAAACATCCACATTTAAATTTGAATCATTTAATGGGACTTTGCTTAAGTTTTTCAAAGGAACAACACATGTGCCAACTCAAATAGTGAAGAGATTCCTCAGGTGGAGGGGTCTCTCAACAAAGCATGGACTACAATGGCAAATGTTAATGATAACATGAAGGAATTATTTGAAAAACTCCAAAGTAGATTTGATTTAACAAAGAAGTCAAAGGAGTTTCGAGTTTCAGAGGTTTGGGCTGGCCAAAGAAAGGGTGCACATCTGTGCTGCAGAGGATGGCTATTGAACATTTCACAGGTTTATTTTATGACCGTTTCATTTGTAGCAGTATTGTTTCTCATTCATATAATAACACAACTCTTAATAAGATAAATAATTCTGTTTTACAGTTAAATGATGGAACATTCTGTGAAATTGTGACCCTGGTTGCTTTCACCTCGGAGGAAAGGGCCTCTTCTGTATCCACCACAAACAGATTCTGTGGTTTAGTAAAAGAGCTTTCCAAGAGTGGAGGAAAGGTTTGTAGAGATATTCAACTAAATATATCCTCTGCATTTATAAATGAAGTGTCTCATATGGAAGTATAATAATAATGCCAAATGTCCTCAAGGCAAAATGGCATGTTGAATTACATGAACTAATAATAATTTAAAAAATAATAAAAACTGTGATTCTGTGTACCGATAAGAAGCAGTTTGAAGCAGTTCGGACAGGCTTTGTTTTAGGATCTTGGAAGATGTTTAGACGAACCTTGTTTGTGTCTCTGTAAGTAGATAAGCATTCTGTACTGATCTCAGTGACATGACATGGCCTTCTTAGGCGTTATCCTCACATAAGAATAAAAAAAGAACAAGAACAAACTTATAACAAAGTAAAAATTAGTCATTTCCCTCAAAAAACTTATGGCAATAACAATACTTGAATTTTTCTGCCCAGCAGAAATCGGAAAAAAACAAAGCGATATTAGTGTTTGAATTAGTTTCCTCTGCAATTCATTGGGTTTGTATATTTTGACTGCAAACAAAATTCCAGCATTCAAAATTCAATGCACACATATTCACCTTCCTGAAATACAGTTCCAAAATATTCAGTTGTTCAAATATCATCTTCATTATTCATCAGGTAATATTTTGACACATTATTTTTCAACCTCACAAATTCAGGCTGCAAAAATTCAGGTTTTAAAATTCGGGTCTTAAAATGCAAGTCTTCACATCCGAGTCTCACAGGAAGAGCAATGGATTGGCGATACTATGATAACGTTACTCTGGGCCAGCCCCTAGTGGTGGGATTGTGCAGACAAGCCACAAGAGATGATGAACCAAGCAGTATGTTCAGTTACACTGTTAATCAATACGACAGTATATATTTTTATACATTTTTTCAGTTATATTCTCGGCAAGAAAAGATGTTATTTATATCAAATTTGGTGGAATTATGTTAGCTTTTACCACTAGCTAACTAGCTGGCTAGTCAGTCACTATGCTTTGGTCATCTGCATGCAGCCTACATAGGTAAATCGATTTAGCGGAGTAACCTACCAAGCTGAACTACAGGGTTTTATTAATTGACTAGCTAATTATAGTTACAATGATAGGACTATAGTAGTTACTGGGATATTAAACCCATTTGTTTTCCCCACAGCACTTGCTCTTGGACTATGTTTTAGAGCATTTCCACTCTCGCCGGAACCATGCTGTTGGGCATATTCCTTTAGACATGGATGACATGGAATTTATTTGCTAACAGGAGTTGTTTTTTTTTTTTTTTAGTTCAGTTTCTGAGGCAGTGAACATTCCACCAAACATTTTAGCAGGAATAGTAGAACTTCTTATTGTAATTATGAAAAATGTGCCCAGGAGGGAGACCCGCATAGTGATCATTCAACAGGAACAAGGGCGTCCAGGTCTTGAAGTCTCACCTGATCTCATCACAAACCTGCTGGATCTGAATTTGTCTGTTCCCACTATTGCCAACCTGTTAGGGATAAGTAGATGAACCTTATACAGATGAATGGCGGAATGTAATCTCTCAGTTCGAGCTCTGTATAGCAGACTGACGGATAAGGAGATGGATGCTTCAGTAACCATTCTGAAGCAAAGTATGCCTCACTGTGGATATAGAATGATGAGAGCAGTGCTTAAAACACAGGACACCGGGTGCAGTTTGACCGAGTAAGAGCTTCAATGCACCGGGTCGACACGTGGGAGTCATATCTCATTTGACACAGCTCGGCTGTGTAGTTCGAAGGACTTACTCAGTCTCCAGTCCAAGGTCAATTATGCACATTGATGCCAATCATAAGCTGATTCGGTAAGTAATAAAAAATAAGTTGATAGTGAATTCATGTTAGTTTTAATTTAAGCAATGTGTTCACAAAACTGTGTAATTTCAGCTACAACATTATTTTTGGAGGTGTAGATGGCTTTTCACAGAAGGTAAGTAGTCAAGTAGATTCACCATCAAGTTTTGTCAAGTAGATTCACCATCTTTTAGAGAACTATTGAGCTGATCATGTGTCTCCATGTACTTTCATAGATAATGTACCTTGGCGCTGCATCTAACAACCTTGCTTCAACTATGCTGGCGTTTTTTCAAGAAGCAGTGGAGGCTTTTGGCTTTCCCCTAAGGTACATTTATGATAATCAAATTCTAAATATATAAAAAGCTGCTTGATGCAACAAATATTGCATGTGACATGCATGTTAAAACAGAACAGACTTTCAGATAATAAACATCACAGATAGTTTACAGATAGTAAACATTAAACAGTAACAGTGTTACGAAAGGGGACTTGGAAGCGGAAAGCAAGTGCAGATGAAAGTCTTTATTCACAATCAGAAATCAACAAACACCGAGGTACGCAGTCTAAACATGGAACGATGTCTAAACATAAAATGAGGCATGAAGCAAAACACAGGAACAGGACACGAGAACTCGACCGCTTAGCATCGAGGGAGCGAACTTGAACGTAAATAATACTGCGCAAAGTGCACAGCAACACGAGGGGTTTAAATAACAAATGTACTCAAACTAGAACACAGGCAGCTGGAAACAACAAGACACACCCTCGCACTCCTGCCAATAACTACACAGGGAGGAGACAGAACAGAAACCAAAACAAGTGCACATGTCCATTGTAAACAAAGTCACCATCGTCCATGCGCACTCACAGCACATGCACGCGCACGCCCTCCGGCTCTCCATGCACGTCACGTGCTGCAGCGCCATCTGCAGGGGAGATCGTGACAGAACGCCCCCCACAAAGGCGCTCCTCTTGGAGTCCTCTTGGAGCGCCAAAGAACACTCCCCTCCAATGGCGGTCCTGGTCCCTTGGGTAACCGGTCCTTTGCTGAGCCAGGAACCTGAGCGGCCTCCGCCATGAAACAGATAGGCGGAACACTGCCCTCAACGGGGCTGGAGCTCAGGGCGATGTCCTCAGCAGGGCTGGAGCGTGGGCACTCACAGCGTGTGCACGCGCGCCCTCTGGGGAGGGGAGATCGTGACAAAAAGCACTTTCATGCATATGCTAAAGTAGCACTGAAACATTTACACTGCATGATTAAGGCAACAATGAAATAGTGAACGGTAGTGAAGTCACAACTGCTGAATAATCAAAGTTAAAGTTACACATGCCCAAAACCATACTTGCATGACCCAATGCACATAATCAAATCCATCCTGAAAGACTGGTAATCTTTGTAGTGCGCTGGTAATCTGAGGATACAGAAGCAGGTAGAGGCTCTTGGGAGGTCATCACTAACAACTTCCACAGCCAGACTTTCTTTAGCAACTTCCCATCCAACCCAGAACTTGAACAGGTCCTTCAGTTCCTTGCTAGATGCAGAAATCGAATAAACAAAATCTTATTTTAAAAAATTGTTGAAGTTATTCTGCCATTTATGACGGCAATAATTTGTGGTCTTAGTCAAGGCACATTATTCACTTTATTTTAAAATGCAAAATATAACTGCAAACCATTTATATAGACATGAAGAGAGAAATGTCAGATTATGACATGTTTAAAATCCTATTTATATTTAATTTAAATAAAGAAGCTAATATAGATTTGGAGGTACATTGCTGATACCATACCCATCTCAGTGAACTGTCTCAAGTACCCAGTGATACGTTGGTTTGTTTCAGCTGGGTATTCATCATCATCATCAGCAGCAGGCCAGGATATTCGAGAAAGCAGCATCTGCATCATGACCAGTAGACTGTTGGCTAAACGCTGACCTGACATTGAATATGTATGGACGAATTCTGAGGGAAAAAAATCAAATATTAACCTAAAGTATAAATTTAATGTATACTCATTACATCAGAGGAGCAAGAGTCTTCGGATTCCACTGGAAAAAACACCACATCCTTCCTCACAGTCAGAAGCGACCAAGCCATTGTATCTTTAAGTCCACATCTGAGTTGTTTCATTTGGCGTGTTCTTCTCCCAAGAACCTACAATATTTACCAAAACAAGCAAAACAACCAGTAAGCATTACAGACGGCAGTTTAATTTCTGTCATTCTAAATCATCCAACATATCTTCTAAATCATTCAATGTATCTTCAGTTTGAGAAGAGCTTACTCGCTAAGCAGGCAATTCATGTTTTATTTGTCACTACTTCAAAATTCTATAAGTATAATGTGGATTAACCCCCTACCCCCATGGCCGAAAAACCGGCTTGCCCGTCTTTGATCTATTACCGTAAGGAAGATATACCGGCTTGGTCGTCTATGCCAAATACCCGTAAGGCCGATATAGCGGCTTTACAGTGTAAACGTTATCCCCGTAAGGCCGGTGTACCGGCATTACTCTGCTATGATTCCTTACTTATTTAATTATTATTTTTTAACCCGGAAGGTTGATGACATCACAACGTGATTACGTTATTATGCCGGCATTACGATGAAGATCAAAGCGTGAATATTGGTGTAATAGTAGAAGTGAACTAAAAATGCCAAAGCGAAAAGCTAATCGTGTTCCAGCTAAAGTTACACCTACAGTGAACACAGGTACATCTAAAACAGTGGAAAAAAAGAAAACATACACAGTTACACAGGCGAGAGCAACGATTCTAGATAGGGACAGCAGTCAAAGTTCAGGCGACGTTGAAACCGAAACCGAAACTGATAGAGAGGCAAACTCTCCTGATTCAGACCCTGATCCGTCTTCATCTTCAGCATCAACCAGTGCGACTGACACTGCAGGGGTCTGGAGTCATAAGGTGACCATTTCTGTGCATTCGTGAAAACACTACCTGCTGGTCTGATTATCACCAGAACCTTGACTTTTGGCACTAAAATGCATTTATTTATTTATTTATTATTTACTTGAATGTATTCAAAGGCATTGACCACGCTGATGCTCGTATGGTACTTCTAAAGGAGTATAAGGATTTTAGCGAGCATTTTTCATCATTTCTCTAGTTAAGAATTGTGCTCTAAGTGGAGTAAAAACACTGAACTGCTTCATTTTCAAAGTAATATTACACAAATACATTATTATAAGTTGTTTCAAGGCCTAAAAATGTTAAAATTAAAATGTTGATTTTTGGGGTCAATTTTGGCCTGGGAACTCAGGGTTGGCATGCTGTTTCTATGGGGAATATAGGGTTGTGGGACATAATACTGTGGGAACTAAGGGGTAAGAGGGTTAAATATGCAAGCCAGATTTACAGAGCATAGAGACATAAAACACAAATGGAGAGAAATTCAAAAAACTACATTCATCAGAGGTGAATTCCTGATATTCATTGCCTGTGATATTCATTCCTGATACTTCAAAGGAGTTTCCATTAAAACGATCTTTAAGTATAATTCTAATATACTCAGAAGACATAACATAAAACATGGTCTTGTCCAGTAGGGAAATACAGGCATTTGAATATATGTAATCACATACCATTAACAAGAAATTTACATTACCACATGTGAAAGCAGACGTTCGTAGAGCCACCTTCTGTTTTCTTCGGTTGGACCCGGGAGATCCCAAGACAAACAAAGCTCCAAAACTTTCTCATGTTGGTCCTCATCCATTGGATACTGTACATTAAGCTCAGTTAAAAATTCTATAAAATTATTACAAAACAACCTTAGAGTAAAAAGAATACTTACTGAAAAGTTGACCAAGTATCTATATTGTATATACATACCAGGTTGATGGTCTCTCGCACATCCATATCAGGGCAGTCCTCCAACAGTAAAGTGGCTGTATCATGGAAACCAAGAAGCAGCACATGGACAAAATCTCTGCTGAGCCCTGCAAGACATGGTCCACCATGAAGAAAGGAATGACCGAGCATTCGTCCTGCTACCAGGAAGAGGTCACTTTCAATACGAAACTGTGAAGATGAGGGCACCAAGTGGCCTGGCTGCCCCTCAAACAGGGAGGTAACTCCCGTGTTTCCTGTTCAACATAAAACATGCAGAAACCTTAAAACTGTTTGACATAATTCTACTTGCTAACAGGCGAAATCAATTACAAAAATTACCAGACGTTAGAGTAATGATGTTGCATACCCAAGTTCAAACCATACCTCAGTTTGTGAAGAATTGTGGAAAACTGCCTGAGTAGTTATATCATGCACTTTCTGTCAAACTGTCAATCAAAGTGTTGTGTGTGATAATTTATGACCCTCTGTGCTTCCCTGACTGGCAGGTCTGTAGGGGTGGTGAGGGGGGTAACCCTATGGAGTTTATCAGCTGGTCAATCTGGCTCCTTTGTGTCTGGGGGTGTTGTGGAGAGGTGTGTGTTGGGGGGAATAGCCCCCCTCCCAACAAAAGGTGTTTATGTTAATGAGTTTGGTTTTTGGTGGGGTGAAATACGTCTGAAAAGAAATAATGTTTTTAATATGGGGCTGTGTTTGTGTTACTTTGTGGCGTTATTTCGTTTGTGTAAACACATTGTTAGAAAAGCATGATGTTTGAATGTGTACATATATGAGTAGAATATTTGTTTTGTGAAATAAATGAAAACAAATGTTGATTATGTTTTTTAGGGATCCCGGTTTACCTTTGAATAAAAAGTTTAGGAGTTAAAGCGTCTTTTTAAAAAAAAAAATCTGTTTAAAAAAGAATCTGTTTAAAATAATCGTTTGTATTACATACATTCTAAACACAAACCTTTAGGATGTAAAAAATGATCAAAAGAGCTGTTTAAAAAGAATCCGTATTACTAGGTTTCCAAAAAAAAAAACACATAAAAACTTTAGGAGGTAAAAATGGTTAAAAGAGCTGTTTAAAAAGAATAGCACCTATTACACGGCTTCTAAACAAAGATCCTTACGAGGTAAAAATGTTAAAGTGCTGGCTAAAAGAATCTCCGTAATGTTTAAACTAGGAGAGAAGTATTTTCCAGAGATGTCTTCCAGTCGCTGTGTTAAGCAGTAATGAAGTTAAACGGAGACGCCTCATTCTCGCTAAACCCCGCCCACACATACGCGTTTTCAGACACGCCTCTCTCTCTCTCTCTAAACACACCCATTCACATGTTTTCATCGTAGCCAGTACGTTCTGTCAAAATGTCAATCACGGCGGTAGAACTAGAGGGCTAATTTATGGCCTCGTCCTTGACAGGCCTGCGTTTCTCTAGGAGTGCCTAATTTATGGCTCTTTGTTTCTTTCTGACCAAAGAGCTTTTTTATGACTAGGGGGGTCGTGGTGTGATCCTACAGATTGTTTATGATAATGAGTGTCTGCGGGGGTGTTAATGGGTTTTAAATAGCTTGTTAAGACATTATGGTTAAACACAGAAGACAGTCTGTAACTAACTGCTACAATGGCTACACCGAGAACTCCTAATATCTCTAGAAGACGGTTCTGCATCACGCCTATAAGAGACTCTGAGGAAAAGATTGAGGAGCTAACTTTCGCTCCGAGAAAAAAACAACAATGTATTAGTTTGTCAAAAAATCTTCGTGTGGGCGATGAGGTTGTAAAAGAGCTGTCGTTTAACCCCGAGCAGGGCGTTACCAACTCCGGAGATCCTCTCTTAAGACCGCCCTCATGCTGTGATGATTAAAACGGGGTGGCCTGTGTCACAGTTAAACACATATTACGAAGATGTCTCAAGATTCTACATACGCCTGCTACAGCAACACCCCAGAGACAGCGCCGGCTCTGCCCGACGACAACGCGACAACGCTAGAATCCACTCCGCAAACATACGACAACAAGTGGTTGGATAATTTCTGCAAGGAATTAGGATATCACAACCTAAGTTTCCTCACAACTCCGTACGGAATCAGCGGCTCTTTAACTGGCGCCTCGGCCTACATCGGTGTTGATGACACAGACGGCTGTATTCGATCTGACGCGTTCAAGATTATAAAAGCGACAGTCGTGGTCCTTCTGGAGCATGTTATCAATAAAAAACTGAAAGATCTCTGTTTGGGGTGCGAAGTGGATCATCCGAGTCAGCTTAGACACTCTTGTCTCTTCGAACCTGACGCGTATTTCTTTGACAAATACTTTGAGGAACTATCGCGTGATCTGCTCAAACCTGGGCTCAAACATTTCATCGCTCAAGCCTTGAGTCGGTTTGGTTTGAGGGTTAACCCTCAGAGAATTCAAGGATCGGTGGATGCCGTTCTACACGAGCTGCGGGACGAAGTGTACATCGTGCAAAGGCTTAACGAGGTCAGAGAGAAACTTCTGGATGTCAGCAGCGAGCAGTGACGCCGTGGACAGCTGGAAGGGAGTCACACCAACCGTTTGAGATGGGGAATGTGTGCAGCGCTACAGGATTAGCAAAGAGTCTGCTTAAACGCCGTATTAGGTGCGAGATGTCCGGTCTGTTGTACAAATGCCTTACGGACCGTGTTGGTGTATCCGTAGTTGTAAACGGATGCGATGTTGACCCGAGACGTCTAACAAATCTCGTGAATCAGATGTGTCTTGTGCGAGGTACGGTGTGTGATTGGACTGCTTTGGTACATATGTGTATTAACGCATGCGAACCGATTTTGGTTTCTATCACAAAAATACTAGATATTGTGACTGAATGTGGCAGACGTATTAGAATTGCAGACATTTTATGTATGTGTACGTATGTCTATGATGTGTGTGAAATTCTGCTGTCGAGAAATGACCAGACAGATGTCTGTGAAATAATAGACGCATTTATAGCGTATGTGGTTGACAAAAACATTGTGATGTGTATAAAATTCCTACACTCCCTCAATGATGTTGTATGATAACGTTTATGATCTTTTACTGAAATAAATACCAAGACGTTTAAGACCATCTGTGTTATTCTTTTGTACTTGTTAAAGTGTCGACATGTCAGGAGACATGACAGCAGACCTGAAAAAAGTCTATTACACACCTTCAAATGCGGGGTCTTTTGGTGGTAAAAAACGTTTAAAAGACGGTGTTTTAAAGGAAACAGGGGTTCGTTTAACAGATAAACAAGTTTCGGATTGGCTCGCCGGCGAGGATGCTTACACGTTACACAGAACTGCACCGCTAAAATACAAAAGAAATCGTGTTTTTGTTTATGGTATTGATATGCAGTTTCAGGCAGATCTGGTCGATATGTCTGCATACGCCAAGGAAAATGACAACGTTCATTTTCTGTTGACGTGCATAGACATGTTTAGTAAATATGCGTGGACTCGGGTTTTAAAAAACAAATCCGGTGTCGAGGTGTCTAAAGCTTTCCAATCTATACTGGATGAGGGCAGGGTGCCCCGTAAACTACAGACAGATAATGGGAAAGAATTTTTTAATAAACATTTTCAAAGCATGACAAAAAAGTACAACATACAACATTTTGCAACAGCCACCGATTTAAAAGCGTGCATCATCGAGCGGTTTAATAGAACCTTAAAAGGGCGGATGTGGAGATATTTAACTGCTACAAACTCCAAACGCTATATCCATATTCTACAAGACATCACGGACGGATACAACGCCAGCTATCACAGGAGCATTAAGATGAGACCTATTGATGTGTCCAAAGAAAATGAATCTGCCGTGTATAAAAACCTATATGGATCTAAAGACGGCCCCGGCGTAACCCCTAAATTTAAATATAAAGTTGGCGACATTGTTAGAATTTCTAAAGTAAGAGGGCCGTTCACAAAAGGTTATAAAGAAAACTACACGCACGAGTTCTTCACTATAACAGAATGCATATCACGCGAACGTCCCGTCTATAGGTTGTGTGATTATGACAGCGATGTCATCGATGGTGTTTTTTATGAAGAGGAATTACAACAAATATTTGTGAACAAAAACAAAACATTTAAAGTGGAAAAAATTTTAGACAAGAAGAAACAAGGTCGAAAAACAATGGTTTTGGTTAGATGGCTCGGATGGCCCTCAAAATTCGCATCGTGGATCAACCAGAAAGAATTGGTCGATGTACAGAACCCCATAAAAACAGACGAAACCTCGTAGATGGCACACATTCATGTAAAAACCAACCATGACTGCTGGTGGTTTTTATGTAACGCTTCCCTGTAATGCCTCAAGGACCGTTTATCCGGAAAATAGTATCTCGTGTTATACAACTCGATTATCAAAAACTATCAATCTAAAAGGAGAATGGCAAGTCGGGTTAATCGAATTTGAATATCCGCTGTCGTGGTACACATTTAATGAGGAAGATGCTACGTTCATTTTCAACTATGGTGAAACAACGAAGACTGAGAATCGGGTCACCGAATATAATATTGAAGGCAATATATCAAACGCATCTTACAGGTTAAAGACTGGATATTATGACGACGTCGTTTTTTTGATCAGGGAGATCAACGCGACTCTCACACAACGTGCGAGTCTCGGCTATGACCATGTTAAAAATAAAATTTTTCTCAAAGGCCCCCCGAAGACATCGCTGACATTTTATGGAAAGGTGGCCAACATTTTAGGATTAAAACCGGGGGTTGCTATTGAAACTACGGACCATGCTGTTGAAAGATCTGGCATGACTTGTGCACCTTTTCAGGCTGATATTAACGCGGGGTTTTACAGTATGTATATTTATACCGATATCATAGAATACCAGAACATGGGGGATTTCTACGTGCCGCTACTGAGATGTGTACATATAGAGGGGGAGAACCACAAGAATGTTAGTGTTAGATACGACACCCCACACTACGTATCGGTTAATAAATCGTCCGTCAGTGAGATAACCATACAGGTGAAAGACGATCAAAATCGAGACGTGCGCTTCAGTTACGGGAAGGTGTGTGCCAAGCTGCATTTTAGGCCTGTGAAACAATTTGTTTAAAAAATAATCATAATGGCATATTTCAACAATCACCACACAGACCCTTTGCGTTATGTCCAATATTACCAGAATCTAGCGGGGAATGGGCTCCCCGGTTATGCAGGGGGCGGAGTTATGTACGGAGCCGGGTTAGGGGGTGTGTTTAGAGGTCTCTTTAGAATGGCCATTCCTTTGCTAAAACGCGGTTTTAGCATAGCCAAACCACATCTTAAATCAGCAGCAAAAAACATACTAAGCGATGTTGTTAGCAATACATTATCGCATACGTTTAATAATAATAACAACAACAATAATAACACTCAAGATGGATCCGGACTAATGGTGATGGCTCACAGTAGAACATCTAAACCGCCAGGGACTCGGAGGAGTGGCCAAACGACGAAGAAAAGAAAACATAACACCAAGAAATCGTCAGTTGTAAAACGCAAGCACAAGAAGACGCCAACCAGCTCTACAGCAAAAAGACCAAAGACCTGCGTTAAAACAATATTTTAGACCATGTCTTTACTACACAATATGTCAGAAGAATGTTTAAAAACCGAGCTGGACCTATTCACAGTACCATTAACACAGACCGTTATTGAAAAAAATACATATATAGAAGTACCACCGTTGTCAGCAATATCAGAAACATCGCCTCTGGAGTTTTTTATAGCGGGGACTGGAGAGGATTATGTGGACCTAAACAACACCCTGGTTTTTTTGCGTCTCAAAATCAC
This sequence comes from Ictalurus furcatus, assembly GCF_023375685.1. Taxonomy (NCBI): domain Eukaryota; kingdom Metazoa; phylum Chordata; class Actinopteri; order Siluriformes; family Ictaluridae; genus Ictalurus; species Ictalurus furcatus. The sequence goes on from NC_071281.1 coordinate 5,398,829, forward strand.
TAACGCAGACGGCACAGACATAGCAGACGGAGCCCCCGTGGGGCTTATTAACTATGCCGGATCTACGATATTTTCACAAGTGGACGTGTCGCTTGGAGACCGTCTCATATCACAAAGTTCCAACACATATCCTTATCGATGCATAATAGAGTGTCTCACCAATTATGGAAAAGACGCTCTTGAAACGCTGTTCTCAGCGGGGCTCTTTTACAAAGACACGGCCGGTCACATGGACTTAACGGACCCCGCTGGTGGTAATAGAGGTTTGACCAAACGAGCTGCATTTACCAACGCCAGCAATGTTGTTGAACTACTGGCCCCCATTCACAGTGACATATTCTTTCAAGAAAAACTAATGCTTAACTTCGTGGACATTAAAATTCGCATGATGAGGGCGAAAGATGAATTCTGTTTGATGAGGAATGACGCTGTGGCCTATAAACTAAACATCGTGTCAGCTTCACTGTTTGTGAAAAAAGTGTCGGTATCACCAGGTGTGAGATTGGGGCACGCGCAAGCATTGCTCTCGACGCCAGCCAAATACCCCATCGACAGGGTGTGTGTGAAAAACTTCTCAATCCCTGTAGGCTCACGTGTTTGTAATCAAGAAAACTTGTTCTTAGGAACTCTACCAAAATCCGTTGTTCTGGCTATGGTTGATAATGATGCGTTTACAGGCTCGTATGATAAAAATCCGTTCGCCTTTAAAAACTATGACCTAGAATTTTTGGCAGTTTATCTGGACGGCCAACAGCACCCCGCTAAACCTCTGCAGCCTGAATATGGAAGTGGCTCTGCGGTACGCGAATTTTACCAGTTAGCGCTGGCTTCTGGAAAGCATCTTAAAAATCAACCTCTAGCTATTGATAGGGAGGATTTTCTGCATGGGTATACCCTTTATGCGTTTAATCTCACGCCGGACGAAGACTGCAGTCAACACGTGTCGCTTATCAAGTCTGGGAACATTAGGCTAGAAGCACGTTTTAGACAACCTCTACCCCGAACGATCAACTTAATCGTTTATGCCATATTTGACAGCATCATCGAGGTGTCAAATCGCAGACAGATCCTGGTTGATTACTATTAATAGGCAGAATGGACACCATCTAGCTTACGGCAATAATGGATAAGATCTCGTGTAACACCCATTTTCTCGGCGTACTACCGTGTGACCACCTACCAAAAGCCCCCTTGAGAAAATTACCATCCATGGTGATAATCAACACGCATCCTTCAGGACTCCCGGGTGAACACTGGCTAGCCATCTACATAAACGAGGTCGGCGTGGGTTGTTTTTTCGACAGCTTTGGTAATAAACCAGATGACAATCGTTTTCCACAGAATATCAAAAACTTTTTAAACCGACATTCTAGAGTGATTCAACATTCAGCAGTACAAGTCCAAGATTTTTCATCAGAGGCCTGCGGGCAGCATTGTGTGTTTTTTCTCTATCACATGGTGAAGGGACATGATTATGACCGAGTGCTGAAGATGTATACCAGCGATTTTATTAAAAACGACAAGATGGTGTCAGCATTTATGAAAAAACTAAAACTAAAAAAAGGTCTTTGTAATGAAAATGTTTTCAAATGTATTCGTTGTGTTCAGACAGGTGAAATGTTTATGTCTAACACTAGATATTTTCAATAAAAACAAAGAAAAGAGATTTCTTCTTCTTTTTTGACTCTTTATTATTATTATTATTAACATCATTATTATTATTGTTATACAAACACCACATACAGCAATACAGATAATAACAAGATCATAAACAAAAGAAAACTCATGGTTTAAAAACGTAGCCACTGACTCGTGTCAAGAGTGGGTGATTTGAATACAGGGCCATCTGAATAATTTGATTTTGCTGATGGTGTGCTCGGAAGTATTTTCTGCTTTTTACGCCTCTTAGACGAATTGGTTATAGGCGAAGTCGATTTGGTTTTGAAAGATTTAATTGCGTGTCTGACATAATGGTTTGGCACCGTTGAGTATGGTATGTTTAAAGTAGCAAAAGCCTCCAGAAATTCAAGCCAGCCGACAGGTCTTCGGGCATCGGAAATCTTTTGCGGAGCCGTGATGCCTTTAACTAAATCGAGCATATGTGAGCCGGGAATAGTTCTACCCTTAAACACAAACTCCCCCGAATCGTCCCAAGATGTGACATCTTTCATTTTAGACATCTTATCTAAAATGTAGCGAGCGCTTTTTACACTCCTCTGCGGAATATTCTTCAAAATATCCGCCGCTACGTTATCTAAACCGTCGTGGTGGTTTACGCCGGGCGGCGCAGACGGCTTTTCTTGTTCAGGATGCTCAGTCTGCATAGTCGTCAATGTTAATGTGCTGATTTCACGGTCCCCTTGTCTAGCGACTGTTAAAAAGCGCTGTAAAACGTTTGTGTACAGCTTCGCTTTTTCATAACTGTCCAAGTCAGAGCGGTGCAAGATATTTCTTATAGCAATGTCCAAATCATTCTCCACGATTTGTTGAATAGATTCGCGTGCTGTCCCGGTCTTTAGTTTGTCCAACTGGTGCTGCGGGACTAAAAACATTTTCTCTGCGTGCTCCATTCCCTCTGTTATCTAGATGCAATCAGGCTGGAGATGAAAGGGATAGCCACGCTTAAGAGCGGTAGAAGAAAGCCCCCCTGTTTATTTATTACACGTCTCTTTCTTTTAACACCAACAGTCTTATCCGCTACAAATTTGATCACGCTTTTCCTTTTTCTGAGCTTCTGGTATTGTTGAGATGTGAGAGGTATATTGCCGTAGAGAACGTTAAGAGCTACTTCACACAATGTCGCAATGAGCTCGTCTGTGGCAGTTTGTAAAATAATCCGTCTTTGTTTGGGTGACGCTTTTAATAATATTTTTAAAAGCGGCAGGTTTCTACAAAGTCTGGCAGACATATCGCTATCTTCTTTTCTGGAGATATACCACAGGGTGTGGCGCAAGTAAATCTGTTCTGAGCCGATAGTGTTCGGGAGTTTTTGTTTTATAATCAATCAGCAGATACCCGAAAGGCTTGCTGGTTGCGTCTCAATAACATTCCATAAAAAATTTTGTGTTGCCGGGATACATTTGTCTTCCTAGAACACTGACTTGATTAGCATCTCGGGGATTTTTAAACAACATTAGATAATTTGTGTTTAAACTGATGGTCCTACTGGATTTCCCTTGGCAAAATAAATTCTGCACAATATAAATAGCGCTAAGATTTCTATGATGTACATATTGGGTAAAGACCTTCTCCACTTCGTTGAGGTCAAATCTGGGAGCAGTACGCGTTTGTTGTACACAACCTTAAACTTTTTAACAACTGACCTGTTGTGTAGTGTGAATTGTTTTTTATTACGTACAATGGTATCTGTGTATGCCAGTATATGACGACTATTATCCTCCCCCACGACGTAGTGATCGACAAGTCCAATCAGGGTGTCTAATCTAATGGCTTTTGAATTTACTGCGTTGAGCGTGACACCTTTGGCTTTCATGCAAACCTTACCCTTCGCAGTGCGGTAGCTGTATGTTTTCGGGCCGCCTGAACAAAATTCTACAATATGATCACCAGCTCCAACCTCGTCAGTTAAATTACCGAGATAGGGGCCCAACGGAGGTTCCCAGTCGCCCTCTCTAGATGTAAAGATCACACTGTCTGTGTCACTGTACAACAGCCTGTCACCCAATTTGTCCATTAATTCGTAAAGTTCTAGACGGGCATGAGCTGTTGTGAAAGCCCCAAGAAAGATGTTGATGTCGCGAGTCTGCCCCCCTTTCCCATCCGCATAACACCACTGAATTAGAGCCACGCTGTCTGAAACGAAGGAAAAGTGTTTAACATTATACCCGTCACCGAATATGTGCTGTGTAAATTGTTCCGGATCCGAAATTAACTCTGTACACGGCAAGTTTTCACGCATGGAGAAACGACCCCAAAGTGAGTTCAGCAGAAGTTTGTTAATAGAACGCCGTGCTGGATTGCGACTTATCTTACCAGCGTCCATCTTAATCCCCTCTTTCTCAAAGTAGTCTGAGATGTAGGATTCCTTGTCTGCGTCTGTCATAACGTGTGCGGGGAAACCGCTGGCCTCTTGTTTATATTGTAAAAATGTTTTAACATAATCACAAAACAAAGTTTCTGACCGTTGTGGAAAATGCCACACCTCGTCCACGTTCGTTACAATATAACCCTTTTCCACACCTTTCAACAGCTCTATGCTGACCCAACACCCTGAAATAGCTCTTTCCTCATCAGTATGACCACACGGGTCTGTCTGATTCTGATGTTCGGCGCATGTACGACAAAGTGGAAACATAAGCTTACCACCGGTCCTATAGGGAAGGACGGGGTGAAGCAGTTTTCGCGGTGGCAGTACTGTAGCCTTGACAAACGCATAATAATTTTCAAGAGGTTCAAAATCCTTGAAAATTATTTGTGGATGTCCTATGGGGTAACATTTTTTGGCCTGGCAAAAGGGGTACAAACTTGTAAAGTCGACATATCGTATTTTTTCACTATTGTGGGCTTTGTGATACAATTTGTACGCGTTAGTACGACCACCGAATAGCGCGTTGCGCGGTTTCAATCGTTCAGGATGTATGTAAGTGGACATAAACGCCATTACAGCGACATCGTTCTGTTTAGCGTTATTCCAATCACATTCCCACATCACCTCAACATCGAGACCATACGCCTTTTCCAAAATTTCGACCTTATCATCAAACTGTCTTCTGAGCAAACCGTAGGGCACTTTTGATAACGGATGTAAATGGTTTGGGTTATAACGACATTCATGCCCGTGAAACATGCATCCGTTGAATTCGAAACCATATTTGACACCATCCTTTTCATAATAACCATGGAGATGATATTTTCCAATCACCATCTCTCCATGATTTAAAGCGTGCTGAATGTTCACGCCTCGTGTTGTTTTGACATATTCAAGCCATTCAATGGAAACGGCTGAATATGTCTTGTTCTGATTTGTGTATGCATTGTTATGGGTCAGAGCTAGTGTGTCTTTAGGTAGATAGTGGGTTTTATACACGGCCATGCAGCACGCTGCTAAAGTGGTGTATCTGAATGGGTCGAGTTTGGTACATTGTATGAATTCGTCACGGTACTTCATGCATGCCTCACGGAGCAAAACGACATCGTTCTTGCTGTACATGGCGAGCTCTTTTTTTAAATCAAAAACCTTACCCGACACCGTAACATACCACTCATCAAACAGAGCCCTCTCTTTGTCAGACATTGTCTCATAGCCGTAGAAATGCTTATCAGGGTATGGGCCTACGTAGTCTTCATTTTCGGTTCTATTGAACAGATGTGGAAAATGACCTTTCTCAGCACAGGTTAGATTTAACGCGGCGGATGTCATGGACAGACGCATAGGGATGAAAGAGTAGCTATCGATGAAACGTTGCTTGAATGTCTTATCATACATTAAGATGATCCGACAGCCTTGCATAGTAATTTGGAGTGTTAGCCCTGCTTTTGCAAAATATTCCAATAGTATAAAATTGTCAAACCCTGAAGCGTTGTGTGCAACCCATGTGTAATTCTGATAATGAGGCTGTCTAAACTTTTTAACAAGTTGATCTATACAGTCTGTACCAGCGGCTGTGAACTCTTCCCCTTTAAATGTAATGGCGCATACGAAATTTGCCACCTGTTTACCGTCCGTGTGTTGTGTCTCAAAATCATAATAAATGTATTTGTCGCTAGGTGGTTCCATTTTTATCGGTTGTATGAAACATTGGTGTACTCCGTCATTAACCAACTCAGCTTTACAATGGATACAGTGTTCTGCAGGGCACACATGTTTTTTTGGTACTGCTCCGTTGACGTGATATCGCCTATTACATTTCTGACAGTATTTAGTGACATCACACTGAGCGTACTGTTGTCCTGTTTGCGTTTGTTTATGCGCGTTGTAACAGTAGGTTGATCTGCAGTACCGCAAACAATCGTGACATTGCCTCGTTTTGCCAGCGTATTTATGACAATCAGGTGCATTACATACATCGCAAACGTATTTACACCTGTGGTCTCTGCGGCTAGTAAAACCACGATAGCAGTATTCGCACACGTATGGTGTACCGATGAATGCTTTTAGGTTCTTAATCAAGAAATAATGTTCGTTGTGTAAATACAAGGACACGGTCTTATTATGAGGCTCGTCATTGTTCGTAAAGTGTTCCAACAGACCAGAACATGTCCTATGGAACACCACTATTTTAACATGTAACAACCGTTCAAATCGTGTGATGTCATTAAACCCTATCTTTTGTTGTACCGAATACCCTGCAGTTTTCTGTAGAGACGCTGCTAACGACTCGAGTTCACCACATGACGCATGCGGTTGTAGAAAATGGGACAGACAGATCGCAAAACACAGATTGTTAGATATGTTGTTGGGACAGATCAGATTCATTCTGTTTCTGGCAATCACCTCGTTATGAGCTAAATCACGTATCTTTCGATAAGCGCCACCGTGTTTACCGCGAGCTATAGACACGTACAGATCTAGACATTCATCAGCCCATACGTCAGAATTACTCTGCATAATGTTCTCTAGTTGTTGTGTGAATATGTGCAAATCGTAATCGTTATCAGGTGACAAGACAGCGTTAACGTCAGAGGGTAGACTAGGGCCTCTCAAGGTAATGTTGATTAAGCCCCCATCGCCGGCCAGCAGTCTGGAAAACGACACTATTTCAGACATGATATCATGCAGAAATATAGCGTACGCTGCCAGGTCTGGAGCGGTTATCACACGCATGTTTATACGACGCCGTATCTCCAAACCATTAAATCTGCGTCTTGGTACCACCGTATAATCACCAACAGACCCACCCTCTCTTACGATAGACTCAATAGCGGCTTCGGATAACCCAAAATTTGGTTCCGAAGGATTAAACGATTGACTGTCCGACCCGCACCCCACCTGCTGTGAATTTGAATCGCTGTCTAACAACGAATTTGAACCGATGTCTAACAACGAATTAGGCAGCGGCTCTATTTGAACCTCAGCCATTGATCTAACAATGTTTAATAAGTCCAACAAAGTATCGGTGGTAGACTGCTGTCTATTCAGATCCTCCATTGTCCGAATTAAACCCTGTAACGTCTCTGTATTGCAACGCTGTTCAAAAGTACACAGACCATCGTCGTCGCATCTTCTAAATTTAATTGCAGCTCCCAGATTACACGAGTTTTCACCACACCGCTTTGACATTTTTATTATTGAAACAAAAACTAGTAAAAATCACACACAGTAAACCAGATACACACCAGCAAGTAAACGCACCACACACACACACACACACACACACACACACACAGGGGTATAAAATACTTATTGTACAACTCACCCGAGTTTCTTGTTTTTAACTAACTGTACAAACTGTTTTAACAATTCCGCCGTCAGGTGTTGATTGTGATCAACGCGACGAATGTCCCCAATAAGACGCCTCTGGTTTGCTATGATTTCTTTATGTGTGATGGTATGTTTTTGTAAAGTTTCCACAAGACTTTGATTATAAAGACGCTGATTCTTCTCTATAATGTCCAGACGCTCGGTGACGCTGGCAAAAGTCTTTTCAAAACCACCAATACGGTCCTCGATGGCCTTGAACCCGGTTCGTATCACCTCCGCCGAGTCTCTGTTATTGTCTATAACATCAGTAGCATCGCGACCAAATGCTTCTTGGTTTGAAGGCAGATCGTCTCCGGGAACCGGGGTAAATACACATGCGTCCCACGAATCTAACAGCTCCTGATTCCAGTTCAAACAAGAGTCTATAGTGCTCGGTTCATTCACAGCTGACTCTGTTTGGGGAAAAAAACACAAAACATTGCTTAGGATACCGGCACTAATTAGGATGATGAAACACTCTTTAAAAAAATAAAATAAAAAAATAAAAATACATGCTACACACCGTCTGTCGATCGTGGGGGAGATCTTGATCGTTTACGTTTCGACGTAGCGACACCCGCGCTGTGGACCTGAGCGACTGTTTTACGCTTGGCTTTTCCAGAGCTCGTTGGTATACCGCGTTCAGTGGAAACCGCAGCACTATTTTTGAACTCGGGTGCAGCGATCTTGTCTACAAGATTTGACAAGCCTTGAACAGTAAACAAACGAACACAATACGTAAGAAAACATCTTAAACCGCTTTTTAAACATAACAGATAAATATCTCGTTATTACAGATCTTACCCAGCACGGGGTTTTCAAACCTGACTCGCGGGACTTCTGTGTTCGACACTTTGTGAAAAAAAGAAGTAAAATCATTAAACACATACACATCATACATAGCATCGAACAATTATAAAGAATAACAACGCACGTACCGCTTGCCTTGTTCAGAAACCTGATTTCGTCTACGATGTCCGGGATAGACACAATATCATCATCACCTGTAGCGTTAGATACCTGTTTTATTCACCACAATAAACCCATAAATTCGTTTATAAATAAAAACATTCTTAACTATGTGTAATAATAATAATAATAATAATAATAATAATAATAATAATAAAAACAAAACACTTACTGTTACGACAGACAGCCATCTCCTCTTTGAAGTATTCTCAAAAATAAAATATAAAGCTTTAGCGGTGAGTTAAAACGAGAATCGATGATTCGCCTTAAATTACACAGCGCTCTGATACACGGCCGCGATCTTAGAGACTTCTGCGTAACTGACCCTACTTTTAAACATAAAGCATACCTATTGTAGGGTGTGTCGTAAAGCAATTAACACCCCCGCAGACACTCATTATCATAAACAATCTGTAGGATCACACCACGACCCCCCTAGTCATAAAAAAAACTCTTTGGTCAGGAAGAAACAAAGAGCCATAAATTAAGCACTCCTAGAGAAACGCAGGCCTGTCAAGGACGAGGCCATAAATTAGCCCTCTAGTTCTACCGCCGTGATTGACATTTTGACAGAACGTACTGGCTACGATGAAAACATGTGAATGGGTGTGTTTAGAGAGAGAGAGAGAGGCGTGTCTGAAAACGCGTATGTGTGGGCGGGGTTTAGCGAGAGTGAGGCGTCTCCGTTTAACTTCATTACTGCTTAACACAGCGACTGGAAGACATCTCTGGAAAATACTTCTCTCCTAGTTTAAACATTACGGAGATTCTTTTAGCCAGCACTTTAACATTTTTACCTCGTAAGGATCTTTGTTTAGAAGCCGTGTAATAGGTGCTATTCTTTTTAAACAGCTCTTTTAACCATTTTTACCTCCTAAAGTTTTTATGTGTTTTTTTTTTTTGGAAACCTAGTAATACGGATTCTTTTTAAACAGCTCTTTTGATCATTTTTTACATCCTAAAGGTTTGTGTTTAGAATGTATGTAATACAAACGATTATTTTAAACAGATTCTTTTTTAAACAGATTCTTTTTTTTAAAAAGACGCTTTAACTCCTAAACTTTTTATTCAAAGGTAAACCGGGATCCCTAAAAAACATAATCAACATTTGTTTTCATTTATTTCACAAAACAAATATTCTACTCATATATGTACACATTCAAACATCATGCTTTTCTAACAATGTGTTTACACAAACGAAATAACGCCACAAAGTAACACAAACACAGCCCCATATTAAAAACATTATTTCTTTTCAGACGTATTTCACCCCACCAAAAACCAAACTCATTAACATAAACACCTTTTGTTGGGAGGGGGGCTATTCCCCCCAACACACACCTCTCCACAACACCCCCAGACACAAAGGAGCCAGACTGACCAGCTGATAAACTCCATAGGGTTACCCCCCTCACCACCCCTACAGACCTGCCAGTCATAAATTATCACACACAACACTTTGATTGACAGTTTGACAGAAAGTGTATGATATAACTACTTGCCTGGTAACACCATCACCAATTGCAGTGTCCCCTAAAGAACACACAAAGCATACACAATAGCTACAATACTGCCGTGCTACACTACACATTGCATTGAACTCATTTTCAACTTCATCTGCTCTTTTCTATGCTTTAACTTGCAATTGGCATCTAAGGGGTCATGCCCACTCCACATCTTTTTGCTTGTAGAAGTTTATAAGTGGCTCTCTCTTGTTCTTGAACATCTGATCTGAGGTCCATGTACATCAGAAGCGGCTTCCCAGTCTCATGGAGACGAAGAATTTCCTGGGTGTACAAGGACACAGCCACTTTGGGATCAGGGTGGGTCTTCCAATCTAGATGGGCAGAAAGCACAGATGTGGCGTGTGGATAGTTGAAATGCACTCAAAAGTCACCCAACAGTTATCCACTGGCATTAGTCAAGTACAAAAAGAAGCAGCAACTGTAATTACCGTTGTCCACACACAGCACTTCAATTGTGTTGTTCATTGTGTTCACTGTTCTACAGTGTAAAAGAAAACCCACACATATAGGACACAGCACATTTGAAATATACCATCATGTTTTAATAATATCAGATTTTATACATCTTGATTACCTTTCCCCACATATGCTGGCATGAATTTCCAAGATATCAAGGGCCATTTCTTCCTGGCATATAGGACAACAAGCCTATGGTGTATGACACATTAATACAAAAAATATGAAATAGATATGGATACAAATGTAACTAAGACAATATTGAAATGCTAAATTTATATATACACATGTACAGTGCCCTCTCCGGGAACCATCACCTTATCGTGGTGGAGAGGTTTGTGTGTCCCTACCAACCTAAGGGCTATGTTGTCTGGAGCCTTGTGCTCCTGGTAGGGTCTCTCAAGGCAAAGTGGTCTCAGGGGAGGGGCCAGACTAAGAATGGTTCAAAGACACCCTCATGAAGAAAACAAAGAGAGGAGGAGTTACCCTGCCCGGAGGAAGCCCAGGGCCCCCATCTGGAGCTGGGCCCAGAGGGAGGGCCCGACTGCGAGCGCCTGGTGGCTGGGTTTGCCACGGAGCCCAGCCCGGCAAAGCCCGAAAAAACAACGTGGCACCCCCCCCCCCCATCCTATGGGCCCACCACTCGTGGGGTGAACCATGGGGGTCGGGTGCGCTGCTACATGGGTGGCAGTGAAGGTCAGGGGCCTCGACGGACCAGACTTGGGCGGCAGAGGCTGGCTCTGGGGACGTGGAACGTCACCTCTCTGTGGGGGAAGGAACTGGAACTTGTGCGGGAGGTGGAGCGCTACCAGTTAGATCTGGTGGGGCTTACCTCAATGCACAGTCTCGGTGTTGGAACTGTACTCCTGGATAGGGGATGGACTCTATTCTATTCTGGAGTTGGCCAGGGTGTGAGGCACCGGGCGGGTGTGGGGATACTCACAACTCCCCGGTTGAGCGCCGTTACGTTGGAGTTTACACCGGTGGACATGAGGGTCGCCTCCTTAGGCCTACGGGTTGTTGGGGGAGGGGGGACCTCTGTCTGTTGTCTGTGCATATGCACCGAACACCAGTTCAGAGTACTCAACCTTCTTGGAGACCTTGCACGGAGTCCTGTATGGGGCACCAGTAGGGGACTCCATAGTTCTGCTGGGAGAATTCAACATGCACGTGGGCAATGATAAAGATACCTGGAGAGGCGTGATTGGGAGGAACGGCCTCCCTGATCTAAACCCGAGCGGGCGTTTGTTGTTGGACTTCTGTGCTAGTCACGGACTGTCTATAATGAATACCATGTTCGAACATAAGGAGGCTCATAAGTGTACGTGGTACCAGAGCACCCTAGGCCGAAGGTCTATGATCGATTTTGTAATCGTATCATCTGATCTGAGGCCGCATGTTCTGGACACTCGGGTGAAGAGAGGGGCAGAGCTGTCAACTGATCACCATCTGGTGGTGAGTTGGGTCAAGGGGTGGGGAAAGACTCTGGACAGACCTGGAAAGCCCAAACGGGTAGTGCGGGTGAACTGGGAACGTCTGGAGGAGGCCCCTGTCCATGAGATCTTCAACTCACACCTCCGGCGGAGTTTTTCTGGCACCCCTGTGGAGGTTGGGGGCATTGAACCTGAGTGGGCAATGTTCAAAGCCTCCATTGCTGAAGCTGCAGCAGAGAGCTGTGGTCTCAAGGTCTTAGGTGCCTCAAGGGTCGGTAATCTTCGAACATCGTGGTGGACACCGGTGGTCAGGGAGGCCGTCCGACTGAAGAAGGAGGCCTTCTGGGATGTGTTATCCCGGAGGACTCCGGAGGCAGTTGCAAGGTACCGACAGGCCCAAAGGGCTGCAGCCTCTGCCGTGAAAGAGGCAAAGCAGTGGGTGTGGGAGAAGTTCGGAGAGGACATGGAGAAGGACTTTCGGTCAGCACCAAAGTGTTTCTGGAAAACCATCCGCCACCTCAGGAGGGGGAAATGGGGAACCATACAAACTGTGTACAGTAAGGATGGGACGCTGTTGACCTCAACTGAGGAAGTAATTGCACGGTGGAGGGAACACTTTGAGGAACTTCTGAATCCGACTAACACGCCCTCTATGGTAGAGGCAGAGGTGGAGGATGATGGGGGATCATCATCAATTTCCCTGGTGGAGGTCACTGAGGTAGCCAAACAACTACACAGTAGCAAAGCCCTGGGGATTGATGAGATCCGTCCAGAAACGCTGAAAGCTCTGGGTGTGGAGGGGATGTCTTGGGACATGCCTCTTTAACATTGCGTGGAAGTCGGGGACAGTGCCCAAGGAGTGGCAGAGCGGGGTGGTTCCCCTGTTCAAAAAGGGGGACCAGAGACTGTGCGCCAACTATAGGGGTATCACACTTCTCAACCTCCCTGATAAAGTCTACTCCAGGGTGCTGGAAGGGAGGGTTCGGCCAATAGTCGAACCTCCGATTGAAGAGGAACAATGTGGATTCCGTCCTGGTCGTGGAACAATGGACCAGCTCTTTACTCTCGCAAGGATCTTGGAGGGGGCCAGGGAGTATGCCCACCCGGTCTACATGTGTTTTATGGATTTGGAGAAAGCGTATGATCGGGTCCCCAGGGGTTTACTGTGGGAGGTGCTGAGGGAGTATGGAGTGAGGGGTTCCCTTCATAAGGCTATCCTATCGCTGTACTCCCAAAGCAAGAGCTGTGTCCGGATACTCGGCAAAAAGTCGGACTCATTCCAGGTGGGGGTTGGTCTCTGCCAGGGCTGCGCTTTGTCACCAATCCTGTTTGTGAAATTCATGGACAGTATATCGAAGCATAGTCATGGTGGGGAGGGGTTGCGGTTTGGTGACATGGTGATCTCATTGCTGCTTTTTGCAGATGATGTGGTCCTGATGGCATCATTGGTCCGTGACCTCCAGCACTCACTGGATCGGTTCACAGCTGAGTGTGAAGCAGCTGGGATGAGTATTAGCACCTCTAAATCTGAGGCTATGGTTCTCAGCAGGAAACCGATGGAGTGCCTACTCCGGGTGGGGAATGAGTACTTAACCCAAGTGAAGGAGTTCAAGTACCTCGGGGTCTTGTTCACGAGTGAGGGGACATTGGAGCGGGAGATTGGCCGGAGGATCGGAGCAGCGGGAGCGGTATTGCATTCGCTTTACCGCACCGTTGTGACGAAAAGAGAGCTGAGCCGGAAGGCAAAGCTCTCGGTCTACCGGGCAATCTTCGTTCCTACCCTCATCTATGGTCATGAAGGCTGGGTGGTGACCGAAAGAACTAGATCACGGGTACAAGTGGCTGAAATGGGTTTTCTCAGGAGGGTGGCTGGCCTCTTCCTTAGAGATAGGGTGAGAAGCTTGGTTATCTGAGAGGAACTAAGAGTAGAGCCGCTGCTCCTTTGCATTGCAATGAGCCAGTTGAGGTGGTTTGGGCACCTGGTAAGGATGCCCCCTGGGCGCCTCCCTAGGGAGGTGTTCCAGGCATGTCCAGCTGGGAGGAGACCTCGGGGAAGACCCAGGACCAGGTGGAGAGATTATATCTCCACACTGGCCTGGGAACGCCTCGGGATCCCCCAGTCAGAGCTGGTTAATGTGGCTCGGGAAAGGGAAGTTTGGGGTCCGCTGCTGGAGCTGCTGCCCCCGCGACCGTATAAGCGGTTGAGGATGGATTGATGGATGGATGTACATACATACATGCATATACATATATAAACATATACATATATATATATATATATATATATATATATATATATATATATATATATATATATATATATATACACACACACACACACACACACATACATACACACCTTTACATGCATTCAACAACTGGTGGTTGGGAGTGTACTCATGAAAACAAAGAGGACCATATGGTTCCCCAGTTCTTCTTTATTTTATCAAGATTACCTGTTCACTGTTGCCTGGTTCAGTGTCATCCACAATAACAACAGAGCATGAGCTGATGTGGTCCGGAAGAACTTGAAGATGATAGGATGAGTTGCATTTTTTACATATTGCCTTTGGCATGTTGCAGAAGGCCTCAGATGTTGGTGCCAGTGGAGTAGTGTCAAGCTCCTCCTGGAGTGGAGCTACATATTACAACAGTATTTTCTTTTGTTCTTGACGATTTTAGTATCCTTCCTGTATAGCCACAGTCTGCAGGGGTCACCACAACAAGTTTTCTATGTCCCCAACCACCTTTAAGTGAAAACAAACATATAGATGCAAAACCATTATAGACTATACACATATCTACACATCTACACAAGTTAATGAAGCGATAACCAATACTACACCTGCCTCCAATTCTTACCTCCTGTTCTGTAAAACATCCAACCACCAGTGACATCCTTCAAAAGCCTAAACATATAATTGGAACGATGCATGCACAAACTTTTATGGAGATTGGACAATAGGTGGTGTTATAACTGTTAAAAAGCTTTTTTAAAATATGCCCTTAGTAAACTGCCTGTATTGGCTGTAAATTGTCTTTTCCATCTCTGACCTAGGTGGCTACAGGCTACTTAAAGAATACATAATACCTTTTTACAAATGTGCTTAAAGGCCTTAAAATGTGGGATTGAGCAAGTGTACCCAAAAGCCTATAACTCATCAAGAAATGCTTAGATCTTCATATATGATTTCAAAAGAATAACCTCTGAAAATAACTATTATTTAGCAGAATTAGCCAAAGAGTGGTCCTCTGCTGCCATAAACTCATTATAATAATATTGCCAATCACATTTTTTAAAGGTTTATCGCTTCATTTGTTCATTTGAGGTATCAAGGTTTGCATTTGTATTATCACATTATGATTACAGTGTGATCGGGAAATGATGTTATGAAAGGGAGACCTGAAGTAAGCATTTTTCATACCCATCATTTATTTCAAGTATCTACAGTGCATCTGGGAAAGTATTCACAGCGCTTCACTTTTCCCACATTTTGTTATGTTACAGCCTTATTCAAAAATGGATTAAATTCATTATTTTCCTCAAAATTCTACAAACAATACCCCATAATGACAACATGAAAGAAGTTTGCTTGAAATCTTTGCAAATTTATTAAAAATAAAAAAACAACAAAAAAAGCAAATTTACATAAGTATTCACAGCCTTTGCTCAATACTTTGTTGAAGTACCTTTGGCACCAATTACAGCCTCAAGTCTTTTTGAGAATGATGCTACAAGCTTGGCACACCTATTTTTGGGCAGTTTATCCCATTCTTCTTTGCAGGACCTCTCAAGCTCCATCAGGTTGGATGGGGAGCGTCGGTGCACAGCCATTTTCAGATCTCTCCAAAGATGTTCAATCGGGTTCAAGCCTGGACTCTGGCTGGGCCACTCATGGACATTCACAGAGTTGTCCTGTAGCCACTCCTTTGTTATATTGGCTGTGTGCTTAGGGTCATTGTCCTGTTGGAAGATGAACCTTAGCCCCAGTCTGAGGTTCAGAGTGCAGGTGAGTGATGAGTGATGGAGCAGGTTTCCATCAAGGATGTCTCTGTACATTGTTGCATTCATCTTTTCTTCGATCCTGACTAGTCTCCCAGTTCCTGCTGCTGAAAAACATCCCCACAGCATGATGCTGCCACAACCATGCTTCACTGTAGGGATGGTATTGGCCAGGTGATGAGTGGTGCCTGGTTTCCTCCAGATATGATGCTTGCCATTCAGGCCAAAGAGTTCAATCTTTGTTCAATCGTTGGTCTGAGAGTCCTTCAGGTGTCTTTTGGCATACTCCAGGCGGGTTGTCATGTGCTGTTTACTGAGGAGTGGCTTCCATCCGGCCACTCTACCATTCAGGCCTGATTGATGGAGTTCTGCAGAGATGGTTCTTTATCTGGAAGGTTCTCTTCTCTCCACAGATACACGCTGGAGCTCTGTCAGAGTGACCATAGGGTTTTTGGTCACCTCCCCGACTAAGGCCCTTCTCCCCCGATCGCTCAGTTTGGCCGGCGGCCAGCTCTAGGAAGAGTCCTGCTGGTTCCAGACTTCTTCCATTTACGGATGATGGAGGCCACTGTGCTCATTGGGACCTTCAATGCTGCAGAAATGTTTCTGTACCCTTCCCCAGATCTGTGCCTCGATACAATCCTGTCTCGGAGGTCTACAGACAAGTCCTTGGACTTCATGGCTTGGTTTGTGCTCTGAAATGCATTGTTAACTGTGAGACCTTATATAGACAGGTGTGTGCCTTTCCAAATCATGTCCAATCAACTGAATTTACCACAGGTGGACTCCAATTGAGTTGTAGAAACATCTCAAGGATGCTCAGTGGAAACAGGATGCACCTGAGCTCAATTTTGAGTGTCATGGCAAAGGCTGTGAAAACTTGTGTGCTTTTTTGTTTTTTATTTTTAATAAATTTGCAAAGATTTCAAAAAAACTTCTTTCATGTTGTCATTATGGGGTATTGTTTGTAGAATTTTGAGGAAAATAATGAATTTAATCCATTTTGGAATAAGGCTGTAACATAACAAAATGTGGAAAAAGTGAAGCGCTGTGAATACTTTCCGGATGCACTGTAGATCAACAACAAAATGTGTGCAAAACCTAAAACTGGTATAACAAACGGGAGACCTGGACTAAACATTTTGTTTCTTGTCATTCCTTATAGGATTGCCAATATTAAGTAATATATTTTAAAGTCTTTAAGGGTCTTAAATGGCTTGAACCCCGATAACTGCTGCTAGCAGCTATATTTTATGTTTATTTTCCTCGTTCAATTAGATAGGCTGTTTTTTTAGACTTATTATTAATAATATACAATTTTATAAAATTTTAGGCTACATTTAACTACGTGTAGGAGAACATGTCAATCACTGCCATAGTTAGTAGCTAACCTTAATGAATTTGGGCTATTGAACTTCATAAAATAGCCTGGGAACCCGGGGCTTTCAATGTACTTTTGAGGTAGTGTGATACCTTGACATTTCCGCACATGGAAACTCAGCATGTCCCTGATGACTACCAGTAAAGCTAGCTAGTAAGTATGTAGCTAGCCACGCCATTGACTTTGTGCAGGTGGTAAAAATATAACGTCGTTAGCTAACGTTAGCTAGCTAGTCACAAAAAGCTAACATAACCTCGCTACAATGAATGACTACCATTTTTCTGAAAGGATAAATGAAAAGTAATTCAACAGTATAGTAAAGTATCCTACTGCGCTGTTGATAAATAAAGAATAGCTTAACTTACCTCTTGGTTCATCTTCTGTTTCACTATCTGCCCAATCCACACCACAACCACCAACGCTTTGAGTAGGTTCTGAGCAGCGTGTAATAATAGTATCGGCAATCCATTGCCCTTCCTGTGAGACCCGGACGTGAACACTTGAATTTTAAGACCCGAATTTTAAGACCTGAATTTTTGCAGCCTGAATTTGTGAGGTTGAAAAATAATGTGTCGAAATATTACCTGACGAATAATGAAGATGGTATTTTAACAACTGAATATTTTGGAACTGTATTTTAGGAAGGTGAATGTGTGCATTGAATTTTGAATGCTGGAATTTTGTTTTCAATCAAAATATACAAACCCAATGAATTGCAGAGGAAACTAATTCAAGCACTGATATTGCGGTGTTTTTTTCCGTATTTGTGTCAAATTGCTGGGCAGAAAAATTCAAGTATTGTTATTGCGATAAGTTTTTATTCAGTTTATGAAATTCAGCATGCCTTTTTGCCTTGAGGACATTTGGCACTATTATACTTCTATAGTCTCACACCAATAAGGTATTTGCTGTGCATCCTCAATCACTCAAACATAAATGTGTAATGGTTAGGCCCAAGCACAAAATGTATGTCATTCCATTTCCAAACAACGGTGAAAGGGAATAAAAACTGATTCCTGGGGAGCTACTTCTATAGCTTTGTAGGTATCAAGACCAAACCAACAACCACATGTCTGTCCTATACCCATGAAGTGCTGAAAAAATTTTTTTTTAACTGTACATATGTTCTCCAGTTATTGTTTTTCAGTAAGCCTGCTTTATTTCTCCATAAAAAAATAATGAAATGTTACAATTTTTTGAACACTGATAATGATTCTAATGTGTTAATGCACACTTCACTGAGTGAACTTAATTTTTTTTGCTTGCAATATAGCCAGCATTTATTTGTCTGCTGTACTGTGGTTGAACTGCCACTTGTGAAATCATAATCTAGTAGCTGCCACTTTCTGTTCAGTAGAACAGAACACACTCACATTTTCTTGCGTGTACCTATAATTTTTAAGTGTGCTGTTGATGTATTGTTTAGCGTTGAGTTCTATTCCCCACCACTCACATGGCTCTGGCTCTTGTGATGTCATTTTACTTCTATTAGAATCTGCTGGGCCTATATAAATGAATCGTAGCAGCTAGAAACAGAAAGCTAATGGCAGTTTTCTCGCTAAGATTAAGTGTTGTATGTGCTGTTTTTTAACCTGGTGAAGTCCTAATGAAATGCTTTATTTTTCACTGACTTCATAAACATTCTCAAAACTTAAGTTACTATTTTGAATGTTTGGTTAGATATAGGCTTTGATTAGAGATAGATATGGGCTATAAACTGTATTAAAACCTGTAATGCCCCTACTTTTTCACGAAGTAGAGATGAAAACTTTGCTGTGCACATCTGCTTCATTTGACTTTTTGTTGTTGTTGTTATACTGGTCATTGACTTTTTCTTTCCTTTTTTTAGTACTTTGCTCTTTTATACTGCATGGGCAAAAACAAAAAAAAAATCACCAACAAATAAAGAATTAAGTGAAAACATCTGGTGGAGAAAGGAGATGGGCTCAAGCCACCATTCCCTGAGCCAGATTACTACTGTAGTTTCACAATCACTTCTAGAGGTAGACAAATTTTCCCCCATTCATTCAATATGGAAGCTGTCTTGGAATTCAACAGAGAATTAAACAAAACAAAATAAAAAACAAATACAAATAAATAAGCTTTATTTAAAAAAAAAAAACTACCACAGCTCAAGGACCTCAAGGAACTAACTGGGATTGATGACTGTAAGTTCCAATATGCAAAGCTAAGTGCTGCGACATCTGTCACACCCATTACATTACAACTGCTTAGCATATACAGTCACCAGGAGCCAGCTTCTAACCTTGAACTCCATAAACGAGTGCCCTAACCACAGGTCCACGGTAGGTTGGTGACAGTACAAAGATAATACCTTCCTTTTTTTTCCAAAATATTTTTATTGAGAAAGAAAACCTACTTCGTCACATAGCAACAATACCATTCTCATTTTTTTGTTATACTTACATATGCATACATACATACATACATACATACATACATACATACATACAAAGTATAGAAAAGAAAAACAAAATCAAAAAGTACAATCAACCAAACAACCACCACGGCACATCATGGCTAACCAATATCTATATCTGGTTATGTATATATTATAAAATCCAGCAACAGGCACAATAATTCAAGTGGGAAGTGTCTGTAACTCCATAAAATATTAAATAAAGGGTTGCCATTTATTAAAAAAAAAAACTTGTCAGTACAGCCCCTTATCGTATACTTTATTTTCTCGAGTTTAAAAAAACATCACGTCCTTTAGCCACTGGGAGATGGATGGATATTTAGCAGACTTCCAATGCAACAGTAGGGAACATCTTGCTATTAATATTATAATAATAATAATAATAATAATAATAATAATAAACTTTATTTTATAAAGCACCTTTAAAAGCAGCTTATCAATGCGCTGTACACAAAATAAGCAGTACACAGAAAAATAAAAAATATAAAAGTTAATAAGAACAACATTAATAATAATAATAATAATAATAATAATAATAATAATAATAATAAAAGAAAACATCAGCAGTCAAATGCAAGTTTTAAAAAGTGTGTCTTAAGTTGAGCTTTAAAAATGGCAAAAGTGTGAGCTTCTCTGAGTTCAGGAGGAAGAGAGTTCCTAAGTGAAGGAGCATAGACAGAAAAAGCCCTGTCACCCATAGATTTTAGGCAGGTTTGTGGAACAGTTAACAAATTGCACTGTGAGGAGCGTAGTCTGCGATTTGGGGTGTAAGGGATTAATAAACCAGATAAGTAATGCGAAGCCAAGCCATGTAGTGCCTTGTATGTCAACAGCAAGATCTTAAAATCGACACGGAACCTGACCGGGAGCCAGTGCAAGGACTCTAAAACAGGAGTAATATGTTCACATTTCCTGGTTCCTGTCAGGATCCTGGCAGCAGAGTTTTGAACATATTGCAAATTGTTGATTGTGGATTTAGAAACTCCGGCTAAAATAGCGTTACAGTAATCCAGTGTGTCAGAGTGACAACAAATGAGTTAATCAGCTTTTCAGCCACAGAGAAGTTTAGCATTGGGCGCAGTCTAGCTATATTTCTGAGGTGAAAAAAGGATGCTTTAACAGTGCTCTGAACAAAACAATCAAATGTGAGGCTGGTATCGAAAATTACTCTAAGGTTCCTCATTTTACTTTGGGTCTCTAGAACAGACACACCAAAAACACTTTTAAGGCAGGTAAGTAAAAGACCATGATCCACAGTATTGAAAGCAGCTCTAAGATTAAGAAGAATAAGAATGGATGTAGCTCCAGAATCAGAGGCCATCAACAAGTTATTGGTAACTTTGACCAACGCCGTTTCAGTTCTGTGAAGTTTACGAAAACCTAACTGAAGGGGTTCAAAGAGGTTATTAATTGTAAGGTGCTTACATAGTTGAGAGGCAACAACACGCTCAAGTATTTCTGCCAAAAATAGAAGCATTTAAATTGCACGAAAATTGTTAAAATCATCTGCAGAAACATTTTCTTTCTTTGGTACAGGTGTAACAGCAGCAGTCTTTAGTACTGCTGGAACGACCCCAGTCTCCAATGATTCATTTATAATGCTGAGGATAGTAGGGCACCAAACATCGAAGCACGATTTAAATAGGTTTGTGAGAATAGGTTTCAGTCTCCATTAGTGCTCGATAATCACCCAGAAGATTCTTCCATGATAGATAGTAGACATTCAGTCCAATAAGGTGCCATTTGCACTCCATTTTCCGACAAGCAGCCTTTCTAGAGCACAGACTGTCATTATACCAGGGGGCAGAGCGAGCGAATGTGACCTCACGTGACCTTAGAGGAGCAAAAGAATCAAGATTAGCAGCAAGAGCAGAGTTTAACAGCAGAACTTTCTCCTCCAGCGATGAGTGATGCAGATCGCTTAAGGTGGGAACAACAGAATTGAGGAAAGCTGTCTGATCCATAGACTTCCACTTCCGGAAGGTTACTGTTCAGATGGTAGGCTCACTTGGATGATACAGTTCCAGATTAAAAAAGACAGCTGAATGATCAGACAGTCCAATGTCAACAGATGAAAACTGCGATACAAACAAGCCATTTGCAATCAGGAGAGCCAGGGTATGGCCCTTGTTATGAGTCGGGTCAGTTACAAACTGTGTGAAGCTAAAACAATCAATTAGCGACAGAAATTCCTTAGCCGCCACAGAGTCACCACATGAATGTTAAAATCTCCCACAATTAGAATTCTGTCAAACTTCATTCTCGACATTAACAGAAAGTCAGAAAATCCGATAAAAGCAGTGCATTGTTATTTACGGATCGTGCATTGAATAATGCGGCATAAGCCTGGCTCTGAAGCGGAGACGACAGTGGTTTAATCTCCATGCGGGGAACCGGTATTAAATTACTGTGATCAACACCAGTATGGAGTAGTTTGTTGGTCTTCCATCAACAGGTAAGGACAAAGATGTCAGGAGAGGATGAGACAGCAAAACTGCGCCTCAAACCCCTATGGATATATCGTTTAGGACGTCACAATCCAGCGTCTCGACAGATTCTGTAAGAGTCTTTGGCTAGGCAATAAGAGCTCTGTTTTAAATTCAAAAGCTGGCATGTAGTGTACTTTAGGGCCATGGTGTTTGAGTGCACACTCACGAGGCCAAGGCGTTGAAACTCTGAAGCGCACTGCGAGCACAAAGTCATACAATCCTCACACGCAGCCACACCGAGGCGTTGATTCCGCGTTGCATGCTGCAGGTTATTCCCAGGTGGAGCACATAAATAAAAACAACAGTCCAAAATATATAAAATGGCAACGCAATCGTAACAGCACTAAAAACAATATAACTTAAAAAACTTGCAGTTATTTAAAACAATATGACTTAAAATAACAAACAAATACAAACAAAACGGTAACAGAAGCGACAGCAAAACGCGCCAGCGTACCCTGTCACCGGAACCGGAAATCCGAAGGATACTGGAAGGCCCCCAGGGTCCAGAAGCAGGGCAGTTTGAGCAAACTTATTAGGGATGTGAAAGTGGTAATATATTTTTGTACAGAGCTTAATGGAACTGAGGAATCAGGAATCCCAAATATAGCAATCAATGGGCAAGGTTTTAAATCTACTCTGAGAATAGTGGACATGATAGTAAAGAAACCAGTCCAAAAACCATAGAGACCTGGGCAAAAGAAAAACATATGGCCAAGATAACAGGGAGAGCCATGGCATTTATCACACTTCCGTCCTCTACTTCTGGATATATTACAGAAAGTCTCGACTTAGACAAATGGACCCCATGTAAAACTTTGAACTGGATGAGCCCAAGACGAGGACAAGAAGTCGTAGACTGTATCCTACCTATAGCACGTTCCCAACACTCTTCACTTATGTGTACTCCTAACTCCATTTCCCATGCATCATTAATTTTGGTACTTGACTGACTACTTAAGGCCAGAATAAAATCATATATCCTAGAAATCATTCCTCTTTGATGTGGATTGTTTGAAAACAAGCTTTCCCAAGGCTGTTCAGGAGGTGCAGAGGGGAAATTAGGAAAACATCTAGAAACAAAATTTCAAATTCGAAAATAACGAAACAGATGCGTCACAGGGAGGTCATAAGTAGATGACAGATTGGCAAAGCTATCAAAGAAACAACCGGCATACAGATTTTTTAATTGTTTAATGCTCCTGTCATACCACACTGAAAATGTAGAGTCCAAACACGATAGAGTAAGTGGTTGTTGCTTAAAGGACACAAAGAGGATACACCTACAAATTTAAAGCACCGTCTAAATTGATATTCAATTCAATTCAATTTTATTTGTATAGCGCTTTTTACAATAGACATTGTCTCAAAGCAGCTTTACAGAAATATCAACATGGTATACAGATATTAAAGGTGTGAATTTATCCCAACTGAGCAAGTGGCGACGGTGGCAAGGAAAAACTCCCTAAGATGTTTTAAGAGGAAGAAACCTTGAGAGGAACCCGACTCAGAAGGGAACCCATCCTCATCTGGGTAACAACAGATAGTGTGAAAAAGTTCATTATGGATTTATATGAAATCTGTATGGCCTTAGGAGCAGCCGTAGTCTCAGCAGTCTGGAATTAGAGAAGATTTGAGCTCCATCCAGAGGCAGAAAGGATCTGGATCTCTAGTATCTCCAAAAATTCGTGTGGGGCTCGGCAAAAGGAGAGAGGGAAAAAAAAGATTATGATGACTGCGAAGTAGTAGAACAGAATCTAGTCAGGGTAGGCTTGAGTAAACAAATACGTTTTAAGCCTAGACTTAAACACTGAGACTGTGTCTGAGTCCCAAACACTAATAGGAAGACTGTTCCATAACTGTGGGGCTCTATAAGCGAAGGCTCTTCCCCCTGCTGTAGCCTTCACTATTCAAGGTACCGTCAAATAGCCTGCATCTTTTGATCTAAGTAGGCGTGGCGGATCATATAAAACCAAAAGGTCGCTTAGATATTGTGGCGCGAGACTGTTATAGGTTAATAAAAGTATTTTATAGTTAATGCGAGATTTTACTGGGAGCCAATGCAGTACTGATAATATTGGTGTGATATGGTCATATCTTCTAGTTCTAGTTAGGACTCTAGCAGCTGCATTCTGGACTAACTAGAGCTTATTTATATTCCTACTGGAACATCCAGACAGTAAGGCATTACAGTAATCTAATCTAGAGGTGACGAATGCATGAACTAGTATTTCCGCATCATGTAGTGACAATATGTTTCTTATCTTAGAAATATTTCTGAGATGAAAGAAAGCTATCCTAGTAATATTATCTACATGAGCATCAAATGATCATATCAATCATATCATATATGAGTCAATAATCACTCCAAGGTCTTTAACTGCTGTACATGATGAAACAGAAAGACCATCCAGAGTAACCATGTGATCAGAAAGATTACTTCTAGCTACACGTGGGCCTAATAAAAGTATTTCTGTTTTATCAGAATTAAGTAAAAGGAAGTTAGTTAACATCCAACGTCTAATGTCCTTTACACAATCCTCAACTTTACTAAGCTTCTGTCTGTCCTCTGGCTTCGCTGAAACATACAACTGTGTATCATCAGCATAACAGTGGAAGCTAATTCCATGTTTACGAATAATTTGTCCTAGGGGTAGCATATATAAAGTAAAGAGCAGTGGGCCTAAAACAAAACCCTGTGGAACTCCAAAAGTAACCTCAGTACGCATGGAGAAATCACCATTTACATCTACGAACTGATAACGATCGGTCAGATAAGACCTGAGCCAGGAGAGGACTGTTCCCTTAATGCCAACAACATTTTCTAATCTATCAAGGAGAATAGTGTGATCTATAGTATCAAAAGCTGCACTAAGGTCGAGTAACACAAGCAGCAAGACACAACCCTGATCAGAGGTCAGTAGAAGGTCATTTATTACTTTAACTAACGCTGTCTCTGTGCTATGATGAGGTCTAAATCCTGACTGATACATTTCATGAATGTTATTCCTATCCAAGTACAAGCATAACTGCTTTGCTACAACCTTTTCTAAAATCTTAGAGATGAAGGGGAGATTTGATATTAGTCTATAGCTGGACAATTGAGACGGGTCAAGGTCAGGTTTTTTAATCAAGGGTTTAATAACTGCTAATTTAAGTGATTTAGGTACATAGCCAGTGCTTAGGGAAGAATTGATTATATTTAAAAGTGGTTCAATTACTCCTGGACAAATCTGTTTAAACAAACATGTAGGTACGGGATCTAGTATGCAAGTTGATGAATTGGCTGAAGAGATTAATGTAGCTAGTTCGGTCTCTCTAAGTGAAGCAAAATACTCTAAACATTGATCTGATATTGCTACATTGTCATGTAATGGGTTTGTTACAGTACTGTCCGGTTTTAATTTAATGGCCTGTATTTCACGTCTTATATTTTCAACCTTATCGATGAAAAATTTCATGAAATCTTCACTGCTATGTAATGATTGAGTGTTTCTCTCTGTAGTGGTTTTATTCCTAGTTAATTTTGCTACCGTGTTGAAATGGAATCTAGAATTGTTTTTGTTATCTCCTATTAAGGTGGAGAAATAGATTTTTCTAGCATCGCCAAGAGATTTCCTATATTTCAGTAGGCTCTCCTTCCATGCTGTTTGAAATATCACCAGTTTGGTTTGACGCCATTTACGTTCTAATTGTGGAGATGTCTGTTTTAAGGTTCGCGTTTGATCGTTATACCAGGGTGCTAATTTTTTCTCTCTAATTATTTTTCTTTTGAGTGGAGCCACTCTATCTAGCGTGTAGCGGAGTGTTGACTCCAAGCTTTCAGTCGCCTGATCGAGTTCTATGGGATCTGACGGTGATCCAAATCTAATTGATGTTTCTGCGAGGTTATTTATTAAGCTCGGTGCAGTAGCTGATGTGTAGGTACGTTTTACGCGGTAGCAAGGCGAGGTGGAAATATTATGATCAATATGTATTATGAACGAGATAAGATAATGGTCTGAGACAACTTCAGACTGCGGAAAAATTATAATATTTTCTATACTTAGTCTGTATGTTAGTATGAGGTCAAGAGTGTGACCACCATTATGAGTAGGCCCGATTACGTTCTGATTAATCCCTACTGAATCTAAGATGGACACAACCGCTAATCTTAGAGGGTCTTCCTGGTTATCAAAATGAATATTAAAGTCTCTGACGATTAATCTCCGACGATTAATGCTTTATCTACAGACACAACCAGGTTTGAGACAAAGTCTGCAAATTCACTAAGAAATTCAGTATATGGCCCTGGGGGTCTGTAAATAATAATTAGAGCAATTGACTTATTTTTTGTGGCTACATAACTTATACTGGTATAAAGAATTTCAAAAGAATTAAATTTATGCTTTGGTTTTTGTGTGACGACTAGATTTTTACTATGGATGAGACCAACACCTCCTCCTCTACCAGTTGAACGAGGCTGATATACATAACTGTATCCAGGAGGACTGGCTTCATTTAATGCTATGTACTCGTTTGGTTTAATCCAAGTTTCTGTTAAACACATTAAATTACATTCCTGATCAGTAATGATGTCGTTAACAACAAGAGCCTTAGACGCAAGAGATCTAATGTTTAATAGTCCTAACTTCAGATCAAAAGTGCTGGCTGTGCATTCAATATGATTTAATTTTATGTTAATTAGGTTACAAAGACAGACTTTCCGAGATTTTCTATATATTTGTATAGCTCGGGGAACAGACACAGTCTCTGTATTACCGGTGCCGGATTTTTAATTGAACATTGATTATACTGAATGTTGTTATTATCGGAAGATGTACTTACGGTAGGCAGTCACTTGGAGTGTAGCGCCTTGGAGATGTTGTCAGACAGCAGTTCCGCTCCAAGGCTGCTGGGGTGCAGGCCATCAGGACGAAACAACCGAGGACGCTCCCAGAACAGATTCCAGTTATTGACAAACACCAGATTCTGCTCATTACACCAAAAGACTAACCAATCATTTAAAGCTAGAAGTCTACTGAACT
Source organism: Ictalurus furcatus (assembly GCF_023375685.1). Taxonomy (NCBI): domain Eukaryota; kingdom Metazoa; phylum Chordata; class Actinopteri; order Siluriformes; family Ictaluridae; genus Ictalurus; species Ictalurus furcatus. The sequence continues at coordinate 5,425,973 of NC_071281.1, forward strand.
TTTCTGCTCCACGTCTGTATGTGGGAAGAGGTCCAGAGACGATGATCTTCGCGGTGGGTGATCTGCCTCGTACCGTTTCGATCAGGCTAGAGAAGTCCCTCTTCAGAGCCTCCGTCTGCCGTAGCCTGGTGTCGTTTGTCCCCGCATGCAGCACAACCGCTCCAATGCGCTCGTCCTTCTTCAGGATCCCGGATACCTGCGCAGCGACATCAAGGACACAAGCACCGGAAAAACAGTGTGTGTGTGCACCTTACCTTTAGATGAGGCTACACGGACGTTCCGCACAATGGAGTCCCCGACGATCACAGCGTTAGGTCTGGTCTGACGGAGAGGGGCGAAGCGATTCCCGGTTGGAATCTCGAACACCGGAGGTGGAGAGCTCCTCACCTGGGGTCCAGCCCGCGCCTTCTGCCGCTGGTTCACCCAAGGCCCGAGGTGTGTTGGCGCCGGCGTGACTGAGACCACGGCTGGGAAAGTCCTAGGTGCACGGTCCCTGCACAGAGAAACACACGACGTAGAGGGCCTGGGAGTGAAAATACCACGCTGTGTGCTTACCTTGGATATGTGGGCAGAGGCACAGGATGTTTCCAGCGCAGTTTGTCGCTCCAGCAGCTGGGCCTGCTTGTCGAGTAGGCCGCGGATCTGCTTCTCCACATCCTCCAGTTGCAGCTGCACCATGTGAAGCTCGAGCGAGTCCTCATCTGCACTAAAAACCGGAGAGACAGCAGACATATTTGTTTTTTTTAAACAAAACAGCGCTAAATGAGAAATAAGGAACGTAAACAAGGTTAGCAGTAGGTGATGCTAGCGGGCTACGGGCTACAAGCTAGTCGCAAGCTAGTCGCGGATGTTTGTAAAAACAGATCAAATTTAGCGCAACGTTACGATTGTTTTATCTAAAGTAGTGTCAGTTATCAAACTGATACTAAATTGATACCAAATCAATTTAAGGTGTGTTAAGGACAACTTGATTATCAGTATATAGAGAGAGTTTTGTAAGTAGAGAGGAATAAAGTAAAGCAGGTACAGAGGATTCCCTACAAGATGATAGTTCCAATTTACACCAAGAAGATCCAGAAGATTTAACCCAGTAGCAAAGTTTATGGATGTCTACATGTCTACATCCCTGCAATAAAGTTTTCCGAACCCTTGGTGGCTTCCCACCCCAAATAAAAGAACAAATTATTTTATCCAGTGAATCGAAGAATTGTTTTGGCAGAAAAAGAGGAATTACCTGAATTAAGAAAAGAAACTTCGGTAATATATTCATTTTGACAACACTGATCCTGCCAATTAGAGAAAGGGGGAGGTTACCCCAACTTTTAATGTTGGATTTAACCTTTGAAATAAGGGGAGTGAAATTAGCTGATACAAGATTAGATAAAGAACATGTCACGTTGACACCTAGGTATTTAAATCCTGACTGACTAAATCGAAAAGGTAGAGCTGACTGCTGGAGAGAAAATGCTGCAGTATTGACAGGAAAACAGTCGCTTTTCTCCAAATTTAATTTATAACCTGAGACAAAACTGAAGGTTTCCAGAACCAGCAGGCATAGAGGCAATAGGATCGGTTACATACAATAACAAATCATCAGCATATAGCTACAATTTGTATTCGACACCATATTGGACTATTCCTTTAAACAAGTGGGAAGATCTTAATACTATAGACAGAGGCTCGATAGCGACAGCAAAAAGCAGAGGGGATAAAGGACAGCCTTGGCGGCACCCTCGCCCGAGAGCAAAATAATCAGAATAAATGTCATTCGTATGAACCCTGGATTTAGGGGATGAGTAAAGGAGGCAAATCCAAGAAATAAATTTATCCCTGAATCTGAATTTCCAAAAAACTGCAAGCAAATACTCCCACTCAACCCTGTCAAATGCTTTTTCGGCATCTAAAGAAATGACAATCTCAGGAAGCTCAGCCGAATGCTTTGAACAAATTATATTAAGGAGGGTACGGGTATTGAAAAACAACTAACGTCCCTTTATGAAACCATTTTGCTCCTCAGATATAATATAAGGGAGCACGTTCTCTAAACAAGATGCAATTACTTTTGCCAACACCTTTACATCTGCCTTAAGCAGAGACAGCAGTCTATAAGAACCACAGGAGGTTGGATCCTTACCCTCCTTAAGAAGGAGTGGCTTGTGTCAGAGTTGGAGGCAAAGACCTACATTCCAAGGATTCGTTGAACACAGACAAAAGCAGTGGTGCTAATTTTCCAATAAACATTTTTAAAAATTCAATTGGAAACCCGTCTGGGCCAGGGGCTTTGTTAGATTGCATCGTTTTAACTGAATTTAAAATTTCTTTAAGAAAGAAGTGGGGTCATTCTGATTGAAGAAAAGAAAGTCATCAATAGAAGTTGAAATGAATTCACATTTCAACTGTCTGCCAAAAGAAGAGAGTTAAATCTCCAAGGTGGTGGGCTACATTTATAAATAGAAAGTTGAATATCTAATTGTAGAGGTGCATGGTCAGAAATTACAATACCCAAATAGTCAGAAGAAACTACAAAAGAATTAAGAGTACCGTCTATAAAAAAAAAATTAATCAATTCTTGAATAGGAATGATGCACCTGGGAGAAGAAAGAAAACTTTTTAAGAGAGGGGTTACGGGATCTCCATGGATCAACAAGACCGTTCTGACACATAAAATCGGAAAATGTTTTAGACATAGCAGACTGATTCAGTGTCACGAGTGGCACGCTCGGAGAGATGAGAGGGCGCACGCATGTACGAGCTACGTGCACAGCGAGCGCATGTTCTTCGGATATTGATAACCGTGACATTGTTTACTGTGGACACGTGCATTTGTTTTGTTTCTGTTCTGTCCCCTCCCTGTTCTGTCATTGGTTGTTGTTCGAGGGTGTGTCTTCAGTGTTTTAAGTTGTCAGCACTTAATGCTGATTATGTTTGCTATATATACACCGCTCGCCTCCCAGTACACGGCATGGAGTATTAGATATAGTTAGAGAGAGATTTAGTTCGTTTCACGTTAGATTAGTTCATTTTGTCCACGCTGGTGTTTTCCGCTCCCAGTTACCAGTCTTAGTTTCATGTTTCCAGTTTCATGTTCCAAGTGTATGACCTTGTTTCTCGTTTCCTCATTGTGATTTCCGCTTAGCCCAGTTTATGCCTGTTTGCCAATCGCCTGACCCTTTGCCTGCCTTGACTACATTTTTTGATTACGATTTGGATCTGTCTGCCTGCCCTTTAATAAAAATAAACGTTTTTACCTGCACCTGCTTCCGTACTCAACTCCCTTACTTCTCTTGACGTGACAGAACATAAGACCTACAACGGATCACCATGAAGTACCTGGGCTTCACTCTACCACCTATGTTCGCAGAGAACTACGCCTCGCCACGCCAACAGGAGGAGGAGTACCAAGCTGCGCCACATAAGCAGCAGGAGGACATGGAGGAGTCCCGGTACAAGTGGGAGCCTGTTAACTGGGCTAGTACCAATTCCCACCCTCCCTCACCTATTATGGATCTAGTTCAGCAAACGGAGTCAGTGGAGAGTGTAAGTCAGCCTCCCTGCTCGTCTGAGGATGCCGCTCAGCTTTTCGGTTCAGCTAAGGACGTCGCTCAGTCGCCCTGGTTGGCTGAAGACATTGCTCCGTGTCCCGACATACCCAAGTGCTCACCTCTGTTCGCCAACCCCGCACACAACGCCGCTGGGCTTACCTGCTCCGCTTAGGGCATCGCTCGGCTTTACCGCTCCGCTGAGGAAGGCACTCCGTTTTTCTGCCCGGCTGAGGACGCCGCTCTGCCTTACTGCTGGGCTGAGGACGCCGCTCTGCCTTCCTGCTCGGCTGAGGACGTCGCTCTGCCTTCCTGCTCGGCTAAGGACGTCGCTCTGCCTTCCTGCTCAGCTGAGGTCGTCGCTCTGCCTTCCTACTTCGCTGAGGACGTTGCTCTGCCTCCATGTTCCACTGAAGATGTCGTTCCTCTTCTTTGGTGTGTGCCGTATGTCACTCCCCCTTCCTGCTCCACAGAGAGCATTGTTTCCTGCTCGTGCTCCGTGGCAAGCATCGTTCCTCCCTTTGGCCTTGCGGAGAACCTCGCACCACTCTCTGGCCTCGCGGAAATCTTGGAGCTCCCCTTGGGCTTTGCGGAGAACATCGCTCCCCTGTCCTGTCCTGCTGAGGAAGGTGTCCCACTGTCCTGCCTCGCAGAGGCAGGCTCCAGCCCCGCTGAGGACGCCGCTCTGCTTACCTGTTCCGCTGAGGACGCCGCTCTGCTTACCTGTTCCGCTGAGGACGCCGCTCTGCTTACCTGTTCCGCTGAGGACGCCGCTCTGCTTACCTGTTCCGCTGAGGACGCCGCTCTGCTTACCTGTTCCGCTGAGGACGTTGCATTGCTTTCTTGCTCCGCTGAGGACGCCGCTCGGTCTCCTGGTTCAGGTGGCGACATTTTGCCCAGGGGGCCAGGACCGGCAGAGGGAGGGATTGCATTTTGGGCGCTTCAGGAGAAGGGGTGGACTGAAATGGTCTGGGAAGACTGAAATGGTCAAATCCCTCATTTTAATCCATTGGAGCTCTCTCGCACGGCTTAAATTGTCAACACAGTCACTGTGATAGTGTAATCTGCACACAATAGCACGTGGTCATTCACCAGGCTTGGGTTTAGGCTGAAGGGTCCGGTGGGACCAGTCCAAAACCGGCTCCTTCTCCAGACCAAATGCCTCCTTCAGCAAGGCCACTACAGCAGCAGTTGTACAGGTGTCAGGGCCCTCTGGAACTCCCACTATCCTAATGTTATTGCGCCGTGACCTTGACTCCAAATCCTCACATTTATTCTCTACCTTGGTTACGGTAGCAGTGAGAGACTCGATAGTAGTCTCCATCTGAGCTACAGCATCGGTACAACCAGAGAGAGAGTGCTCCATTTCCCCAACAGTACTTTTCAGTGTTGATATGGTAGAATCAGTAGCAACTCTATCACTAACCAGCTGTCTTTTCACGGCTTGCAGGTCAAGCTTGATAGTAGACAGCGCATCCCCGAGAGTCTCCTGGAGCTCCTTTTTAAAAATATCGGCAATGACTTTCCTCAGTGAAGCCAGCAACTCGAGCCTGAGGGCGGTGAAGTCAGGGTCCACGCGCGGCAAGGCAGATTCAAGGGAAGAAGGTGATTCGCTCACAGCTGTGGTTGCGGTGCATACACCAGACCTCAGTTGTGTTTGAATAGTACCACGAGCTTTCGTGTTTTTTTTTTTCGTGTTTTCTCAGCAAACAAAAAAAGAGAGTACAATGTGTCAAAATCTATTGTATGACCGAAAAGCGCAATTTAATTACAATTTTAATCGAAATTAGCAGGAACCTCCAACTTCGCATCTTACTCCATTGGTAGCTCAGTAGCACCCCCCGATAATACCTTCCTTAAGAATATCTTACTTTAAACAAAACCCACCCCTAGCCTAAAAGTGATTGGCTAGCGTCTGTCACAGAAATTAGACAACACTCGCAGGCTCGTCCTCTGAGGTAAAAAGGTTTATTACAGAAGGATGGACACAGGATAGAGTAGGTTGAGAAGATAATTGAGAAGAAAGCAGGATAGAATAATGTATTTATATATATATATATATATATATATATATATATATATATATATATAAGTTGTTCACCACAAGCGCCTAAGAGCGCTTTCATTATTCTATCCTGCTTTCTTCTCAATTATCTTCTCAACCTACTCTATAGTAGTCTATATATATATATCTCACACATACACATACAGTATCTCACAAAAGTGAGTACACCCCACACATTTTTGTAAATATTTGATTATATGTTTTCATGTGACAACACTGAAGAAATGACACATTGCTACAATGTAAAGTAGTGAGTGTACAGCTTGTGTAACAGTGTAAATTTACTGTCCCCTCAAAATAACTCAACACACAGCCATATCTAAACTGTATATTTTTATATGGCACAATAAGTTTATGTGTGTAATATAAAAGGTATATCATTAATAATATATATGCTATAAAAAAAATCTTTATCCATACTGTATCCTAACACTGCAATATGTTAGATATCCTGTTAAGTAGATGACTATAAACTTACAAGAATCTTATACAGTTGCCCAGGTCATGCACTTTTTAGACAGTCCCTTACTGACTCCATTACTATAAAGCGCTGATGACCTGCGCTTCCCAAAGATTGGCTTCCGTGGGTTTTAACGGGAGAAAATTTAAAAATACATTCAGTTGTATTGGTTCTATGTCCACTCAATACACATTATTAAGACAATACACATTATGTCCTTTTTGACTGTTTATTTCTTGAGAAATAGAAGAGAGAAGTTCGAATGTACAGCGAATGTCCAATATAAACCCAACTTTACCGCGATGCGTGCAGTTTACAAAACTGAGGGCACAGATTACAAAACTGAGGGCACGGATTACAAATCTGAGGGTACTGTTTACAAATCCGAGGGCACGGATTACAAATATGAGGGTACTGTTTACACATGGATGTATTTTTTTTTTCTTACCTGACACTAGGGGGGCTCCATAACATTGTCATGACATTATTAGTGTTATTTTATTTTATTTTATTTGAAGCATTATTCTGACATGTTATATTTTGACCAGAATGATGCGTTTACAGGGTCCTATAATAAAAATCTGTTCGCATTTAAAAACTACCACCTAGAACTTTTGCCCATTCATCTGGATGGGCAGCAGCACCCTGCAAGCCCTCTACAGCCTGAATATGGAAGTGGTTCTGCAGTGCGTAAATTTTGTCAGTTAGCGCTGGTTTCTGGATAGCATCTTAAAAATCAGCCTCTATCTATTGATAGGGATTGATAGATGAAAATAAAACGCACCAGAAGAAAACTAGCGATCAGAAAAAACTGCCAAACATGAAAAAAAACATGCTGTATAAAATTTTGCAGGAAAAGTATGGCTGTGATTATGTATTTGATTTTCTCAGCCTCTGAATGGTCAGTCATGGCCAGTGGGGTCTTCAACTGGTCCATGTGGGTGTCAATCAAGTCAAGAATGGGTCTCAGTTCAGTTTAGGGCTAATTACTAAATCCAAGAGGAGTGGGATATTAAAACACAATGCATTTTGAAGAGGACATTTGTGACTAAATGTGGAACTTTGCATTTGTTTTCTTCAATGAAGCTGATTAACTATATACCGATGGAAATATGCATGATTTATAAAACCGCGAACGAACTGGATTTTCGTTTATGTAGGTAATGTAAGGTAGTAAACGTTTATACAAGTCCGATCTTGTGTTTAAATGTAATAATTTTATTGTGGCAAATGCATATGGTGTTTTACTATTAAAAAAGCTTTAGTCGTTGTTACGTCGCGGCAAACTCGCAGCGGTAGTTCTCAGAATGCAGTGCCGCCTACAAACATGGCGGACATGGCTACACTTCCCAGCCATGCCCACGCTCGAGTTCGCCGGAGTACTGAGTGCGAACACCTGTGCTTCACCCTAAGTTATATAAGGCCTCGTTAACGGCAGCATTTCGCGAAGTAAATGCTCAGTTATCGTAACTCAGTCATTTGACCAAGCCTTTGTCTATATTCTGGATTTTCCTGGTTTTCGGATATACCTGCCTGTTCTTCGTTTACGATTCCCTGCCCTGTTTGGATTGTTCGCCTGATCACCTGACTTCTGTCTGTCTTCCGTGTTTACTCTTCCGTTGATTCTACGCACGCTAACCTGCCCATCCGCGTTAGTCTCCAACAGGTATCGTTACAGATTACTTCACCTACTATGGAGGCAGTGGATGCCTCAGAGTGGCAATGCCGCGTCTTGGAGCAAAACCGCGCAATAGTTGAACAGCGGGATCAGATATCGCGTTTGAATGAGAGACTGGCGCGCTTAAGCTCCTCCGGGCTGCAAGCCGCGATTCCCCCGCTACTGACATGCCTCCTCCATCGTTTTCCCCTGCACATGCCCAGCCAGCGCCAGCTGCGCTCACTCCATCTATGCTGGTTGTGCACTATCCGCCACTGCCTACACCGGAGTAATACGCTGGAGAGCCGGAGCGATGAAAGGGCTTCATGCTACAGTGCACGTTGTTCTTCAAGAGCCACCAGGAGATGCCGTAAGCCCGAAAGCTTACTCACTTCATGGAGTTACTCACCGGACGCGCCCTGGCATGGGCTACGGCGGAGTGGAAGTGAGGAGGCAGTATTAGACCATCTTTAGCAGAGCTCCTCTCACGTTTCCAACGCGCTTTCGACCATTCCCCTGACTGCTGGGAGACCGGTCAGGAACTCCTGAGGATCACTCAAGGCTCACGTGACACGGTAGAATATGCTCTGGAGTTCTGCACTATCGCTGCAAGGAGCAGGTGGAATGAGCCAGCACTGAAGACCGCGTTCTGTCAGGGGCTAAACTCGGAGTTGGTTCGAGAGTTGGCATGCCGGGGCGAGCAGCTTACCCTTGATGACCTCATTGACCTAGCAATACGGTTGGACCGTCTACGCCGTACAAACCGTCCTGCACTGTGGAGTCCCCTTCCACCAGAGTCAGCTCCACCAGCTGAACCTATGCAGCTCGGTCGTGCCTGGACCCATGAGGAGGAGAGGGAGAGGCGATATCGCGAGTCACGGTGCTTCTATTGCGGCGAGGGCACCCACGCCAGTGTCATTGGCCAATGTCCCCATAGGGCGCCACAACAGGCCGAGGGGAGCACGGACAGCCAACCTCGTCGCCACCGGATGAGTCCAATCCATTTGCGTACTTCTCATATCTTTGCATTACCTGTGGTAATAGAGCATTCAGGCCAGTCTCTTGTACTTTTAGCGCTCATCGACTCAGGAGCAGCCGAGAACTAAATAGATGAGAGGACGGCACACAATCTCGGCCTCCCCATACGCAGCCTGCTCCAACCTCGAGAAGTCCAATCCATCGACGGGTCCCCGATAGGAGGGGGGTCATATCACACTGCCAATAAACTTACAAGACAGTGCTCTTCACCACGAAACCATCGTCCTGTATGTCACAGACTCTACCAGGCACCCCATCATTCTCGACCTGCCTTGGCTAGAGCATCACAACCCTCAAGTATCTTGGACGGACAAACAAGTTACCAAATGGTCCCCGTACTGTCTGCACCACTGCCTGAGTGAACCCCATGGTCCCTGTGGCCAACACGACAGTGGAGAGTCCTATGTCTCATGTTCCTGTCATGGTCCCTCCAGAATATTGTGACCTCTGTGAGGTGTTCAGTAAAGAAAGAGCAAGCGGTTTACCACCACACAGACCCTATGACTGCGCTCAGTCTAAAGTGCCGCGTGCTCTACCAGCCGGAAAATTGGTACTTCTCCCCACACCTGTACGCCCGTGGTCTCACCTGGCTCTGGACTTCATAATGGACTCCGTTTTTAAAACATAGTGCTTACGTATTGGTGGGGGTTTCGTAAAGCCATTAACACCCCCAGACACTAACAAATTAACATAAACAAAGTGATAGGATTACACCCCACCCCTGGTTATAAACTAAGTGTACCTACAGAACTGTCGGTCAGGAAAACACAGAGTCATAAATTAGGTGCACATACAGAACAGTCTGCTAGAGTCATAAATTTACACGATCTACAGAAACTGTCTGCCGGTGAAACACGTGTGGATAGGCGGGGTGTATTGAGAAAGAGAGAGCTGAATCGTTTTTTAACCTCATTCATGCTTTATCCAGCGATTGGAAGACATCTCGCGAAAAACTTGTCTTCTAGTTTAAACAATACGTGTGATTCTTTTAGTCAACACTTTAATGTTTTACCTCCCGAGGGTTATGTTTAGAAGGCATGTAATACACGCGATTCTTTTAAACAGTTTTTTAAAAAAAACGTTTTACCTCCTAAAATTTTTATTCAAAATCAACCCGTTCTCCCAAAAAACGTAATCAACAATTGTTTTCATTTATTTCACAAACAAATATTCTGCTCATACATGTTCACATTCAACCATCATGCTTTTTCTAACAATGTAGTTACAAAAAATGAATTCCCTCACATAGTAATACACATATACCCAATATTAACCATTTGATACTCTTTTTCTTACATCAGACGTATTTCACCTAAACCATCCTTAAGCTTAAAAAAAAAAAACCAATACCACAAAAAGTAATTTCAGAAAACAAACAAACATTCTATTATACCACAAAAATGTATACATTTGCGTGTGATTAATACTGGGAGAAACACATTTCACAACAGTATCATTAACATAAACACATTTGTTGGGAGAGATCCCCCACATCCCCTGGAAAGGAAGGACACAACCCAGACATACAAGTGCCAGAATGATCCACTGATAAAGCTAGTAAATGAAGCCACTCAATTTACTTTTGCATACAAAATATTTTGTTTTTAAAAGAGCTGAAGAAGGCAGTCAGTGGTAAATGTTTTAATTTTACAATCTCAGGTAAGGTGCTTCATTAAAGGCCTTGTATCTTGTGGCAAATATATACTGTATAGTGTTGCGGCAAAAAAAGCCTTTTGAGATCTGGAAGAAGTTAATACTTTCAATAGCTAAAGACATAAGTACTTGGAACATTTGGGGAACCTGCATTTAAAATGTTGCCATTTCCAATAAATACAGTGAAGAGAACAATGAGTGAAATGGCAAAGAATTTTGAGGGGCAATGACTCTCAAGTCTATATGCCGCCCTGCGGTATGCCACTCTACAGGTGTGGCTATAGTAGGGGTGCAACGGATCACAATACTCACAGTTCTGATCATATTACGATTACGGTCTTCATGTCACGGATCATATCATTTTTCGGATCAGCATATAAGAAAAAAAGGGGGGGGGGGGATATATAAAACTTTGCTTTCCATTTGTTACTTAAAGAACACTTACAGCAAGGTACTTTAGCCTATGTTTTTAACAAAAACAACATCCTTCTGCTCCTCTACTAGCCATGATGTTATCAACTGCTTAACATATTATTATATAACATAAGATATTGTGAGCCCCATTCACTTGAACACATGACTGCTTTGTCTTTATCTTTTCACTGCAACACTGCAAAGTTTTACGGAATGATTACTTTAAAAAGTAACATCGGCAGTAAAACTGTCTTTCACTCTATGATGGTTAAACTTTCCAATTAATCCGAGAGTCATGTGCGTGCCGAACTGTGGGGCAGGTCCATACGGATCACAGATCAACTACGATCCGTTACACCCCTAGGCTATAGGGCTGGGTGATATGACAAAAATATCATATCGCAAAGCTTGAGAATATCTCTATGATAGACAATGCATATCATGATATATAATTTAGCTAAGAAACTGTCTGCAAAACAGTAATAAAATAAACAAAAACCTGTTAAACAGAGTTTGATACTTTTCTTAAATACCTACAAAGACAAAGAAGATTAAGTAAAAAAAAAATACATCAGCATACCAACGATATCTCAGAACTGTATCATGTAAGCATTTATCATGATATCAAGTTTTATATATCACCCAGCCTTCTGTGTCTATTTCACTTTGATATCATTAGAGTTCAATAGTGTTTTGAATTCTGTGATTCAGATGATAAACTTATTTAAAGTGTGTGCACATAACAGTCATTTGTCATTTGCAATTCTGGTAGAACTCAAGGTTACAGAGGAATTAAAGCTTAGCTTAGGCTTTCAAAACTCAGCCACTAAAAACAAAGGGTTATGAAAGAAATTACCCAAAATATAGGCTATATGACTGAATGTAGCTGTAACATGTAGCTGTTAGCCAGCTAGTTAGTCTAATTAGCCTCTTACCTGTCATCTCCATTATTAAGCATAGACTGGAAAATTACCCTGCTGAAAAAAACCCCTAAACAATAGACACCAGAAATTCTAAGGGTTTCCTATACTATGAGGGTTTCTATGTAGCAGGGAATATACCTAAACTTAAATGGTGTCAATTCATGAATATGCTTTAGACTACAGGCCTAATCATGGCCTCTTTTAAAAGAAGACACTCATGAGATTTTTGGTGAAGTGAAAGCAAGCAGCAATAAAACTGAAATTAAAACAATATTATAGAAGCACATGTTTATTTGAAAGAAAATACACCACATTAAACTTGCACTAAACCCAGTCCACAGTGTCGGTGCTCGTTAACTGGTTCTAATAAGCTATTTCAAAACAGTAAATAAACATCATGAGCATGGCTGACATGAATAGTTGTTAACTTGTGATTCTTACCTCTATATTACTCTTTTTTTTCTGCTCCTCTCCTTTGCGCCGCTTCCTGCCTTGTGCACCTGATAATTTAGGTCTTTTTCAACTGTTTTTTTCAGCATATGATGAGGACACAGTTATGCGTATGGTATAATCGCTAGCTAATGCGCAGGGTAACAGCGCCCCTTCCATAACGCGTTCTGGTGATTTATCATAATCACATCATCACACAGGCAGGCAGAGTCCAACATTAGTCCAATATGATAATATATCAACTTGATGTTATTGTAACCATTTCAATTTAGTCAGTACTGAAAAGGAAGTTAATTGGCACAATTAAGTTTGCTCAATGTATGAGGGGCGCACAGTCGCCACGAGAGGACGCACTTCCGCCCTGTCGTTTCTGTTTTACTGTGTTGCTTTGATGAGAATCTAGCCATGTAACACAACATAGATGTTTAATTATACTATTTCTTGTGTAGCAGTAATAATAATAATAATAACAAAAAATATAATAACAATAAATTTTATAATAATTATTATTATATTTATTATTATTATTATTATTATTATCATTAAAAACACTATAAGGTGCAGGACAGCGGGTACTCGATGATGTTTGGAAACTATGATCTATACTAAAGTTAAGATGAGCTCAACCATGATATTTGCCCCCTCCAAGATGTCACCGACGTTACCGCATGTTGATTAGCTCAATTTTTGTTCCTGCCAACGCTTATCACGTGAAAGGGTTTGCGAGCAACTGTTATCACGTGACGAACCCCATCGCTTTACCAAAATTCCTTCCCTGTTAAGGAGGGGGACGAAATAATGGCGGAAACATGTGGCCAAGTACTCTTAGGATCTGGGCTAACTGCCCTTTCCCATCCTCTTATGTACATTAAGGTGTTAGTACAAGTAAGTGCGTTCATGTTATATTTATATACAATAATGTGAGAGATTGCACCTGTTTACATTTTTCTAGGAAGACGCGACATTGCCGGATAACTAGCTAGGTTGCTATTTAATAAAGGTTAGCAAGTCTGTCGAGCAAAATATGGTGTAAAATATAACCAATGAGATGGACTTTTTGTGTTTTAATCCGAAATGTGCGAAAATGATGTTCTAAAGCATCAGAAATTGTTGTGTTGTCCTACGTACGATGCCGCTGTCATTTAGCAATAGCAAGGTTAGCTGCTTGTACAATGGGTTACATTCAAGGTTTCCTGCTCTCTTTATATTTGTACTACTGAAGGTATTGAATAACACACTGGCCTGTACACTCCGTGTAGTGCACTGTAAGGTCAATACGAAGCGATTTGGTATTTGTACCGTCTTTATCAGCAGGTTATGAGCCGAAAGTGTTGGTGTGTTAGCCGGGTTAGTTAAACTGAAAGCTGAAGGCAGGGGTTACTCTGTGCGCTAGTAATGGCGAATAATTAGCCGTTTACAGGAAGCACGTCCTTTGTTGCAGTGGAGGTGAAGGTTACTGATCATCTCTGGTCTTTATGATTTTACACACAACTGGTAATATTTTCAATATAAATCATGCTATCAGGCAATAAAGACTTCTTGTACGAGTTAGATGATGAGGTCTAAGTCATACTGATGTTATCAGTGCAGATTTGTCCTCTCTTTTCAGGGGAAAGTATCTATTACTTTCTTTAAAACATTGCTACAAGTCGCTAAATGACGACACAGACTAATCTGCATATTAAATAGTCAAGGTTTTATGAATGAATAAATACATGCATGGTCCATTTTATTAGGAACATCAGTAT